>NC_139227.1:123973668-124221112 GCF_055691185.1 Crinia signifera | reverse complement strand
TACAGGAAACGCTGTGATTGACTGTTCAGATTTGAACAGCCAATCACAGCGATCGCCGACCGGGGGGGGCACCCCTGCCCCCCCTGGGCGGCGAGGGGGGATGTCTGCTGTCAGGGACAGCAGACATCTCTTAACTGTCACCGCGTCTATAGACGCAGTGACAGTTAGAAACCATGACGTACATTTATGCCATGTGTCGGGAAGTACTTCCCGACCATGACGTAAATGTACGTCAAATGTCGGGAAGGGGTTAAGAATACGAAAATACGCTTTTTTTGGCATAGTAAATGCCAAAAATACGTATACACCAAAAACAATTGTATTTTCGTATGAAAATACGATTTTTTTCCACTCATTTTTATTAGTAAATTTCCCCCTATATGTAAGGTAATTCAGAATCTTCATAGGGGACACTCGTCATTTATCTGTAGAATACATAGAATAATAAACACTTATAGACTATGTGATATTTGCTGAAACCAATAAATTGAAATGGAGCAATAGATAATGTCACCAAATCTTCTATACGCTTCCAGCTGTATACAATGGTATTTTTATTTCTACTAAACGTATATTCCCTTTGGTCACATCTTTTCCATCTTTCCTGATTTATTAACAAAAAATTGCAATATTTTTGAACTCTCTATATATCTGCAGAACATTGCTCTGCAGTACACTGCTGCTTCAGAGCACTTTGTGTGAAGACTCAGCGACTCAGTCGCACGTATATATATATATATATATATATATATATATATATATATACAAGTGTCGCATATTAAATGAATAGGCAGTCTCCTCATGCCTCATAGTCGTATAGTGTTGTGACTTAAGACACATTTTCAGCAAGATAGTTCCCTGGTGCTAGCGAAGTCTCCTGCGACCTGGTTCTCCGACAGGGGCTTCTTGGCGTGACTGCTGCAATGATGTATGAGGACCGGTACGTTTATAAGATATTTTGGGGAAGATGTATTAAGCCTGGTAAAGTGATACAGCGGTGATAAAGTGGAAGGTGATAACGCACCAGCCAATCAGCTGTGTTTGAAACATGACAGGAGTTGATTGGCTGGTGTTTTATCACCTTCCACTTTATCACTTTACCAGGCTTAACCACTTGAGTGGTATGCCCGGGAAATTTTCCAGACTCAGCTGCGCTACCCCCCCCTCCTAATGTACGCCCCTGCATCGCCGCCATTAGTTCTAGTAATAAGCAGGCGGCAGTGACCCCCCCTCCCCCCGCACACATTACTGTGACCCCTCCCTCAGCAAACATTACTGTGCCCCCCCAACAAATATTACTGTGACCGCCCCCCCAGCAAACATTACTGTGCCCCCCCCCCAACAAATATTACTGTGACCGCCCCCCAGCAAACATTACTGTGCCCCCCCAACAAATATTACTGTGATCGCCCCCCCCCCAGCAAACATTACTGACACTCCCACCAGCAAACATTACTGCCCCTTCAGCAAACCAAATGTTACTGCCAGAAAACATTAACGACACAACTCTCCCAGCAAACATTACTGCCCCCCCGCCCCCGGACACATTAATGATCTCCCCCAGAAAACATTACTGCCCCCCCAGGACACATTAATGACCTCCCCAAGAAAACATTACTGCCCCCCCCCCCCCCCCCGGACACATTAATGACCTCCCCCAGAAAACATTACTGCCCCCCCCCCCCCCCAGGACACATTAATGACCTCCCCCAGAAAACATTACTGCCCCCCCCCCCCCCCCCAGGACACATTAATGACCTCCCCCAGAAAACATTACTGCCCCCCCCCCCCCCCAGGACACATTAATGACCTCCCCCAGAAAACATTACTGCCCCCCCCCAGGACACATTAATGACCTCCCCCAGAAAACATTACCGCCCCCCCCCCGGACACATTAATGACCTCCCCCAGAAAACATTACTGCCCCCCCCCCCCCCAGAAAACATTACTGCCCCCCCCCCCCCCCCCCCGAAAACATTACTGACACCCCCTCAGACATTACTGCACCCCCCCAGCAGACGTTAATGATCTCCCCCAGAAACATTACTGACACCCCCTCAGACATTACTGTGACACCCCCTCAGACATTACTGTGACACCCCCACCCCCAGCAGACATTACTGACACCCCCTCAGACATTACTGTGACACCCCCACCCCCAGCAGACATTAATGACCTCCCCCAGAAAACATTACTGACACCCCCGCAGACATTACTGACACCCCCTCAGACATTACTGTGACACCCCCCCCCAGCAGACATTAATGACCTCCCCCCAGAAAACATTACTGACACCCCCTCAGACATTACTGTGACACCCCCACCCCCAGCAGACATTACTGACACCCCCTCAAACATTACTGTGACACCCCCACCCCCAGCAGACGATAATGACCTCCCCCAGAAAACATTACTGACACCCCCGCAGACATTACTGTGACAGTGACACCCCCACCCCCAGCAGACATTACTGACACCCCCTCAGACATTACTGTGACACCCCCACCCCCAGCAGACATTACTGACACCCCCTCAGACATTACTGTGACACCCCCACCCCCAGCAGACATTAATGACCTCCCCCAGAAAACATTACTGACACCCCTGCAGACATTACTGACACCCCCTCAGACATTACTGTGACACCCCCACCCCCAGCAGACATTTAATGACCTCCCCCAGAAAACATTACTGACACCCCCGCAGACATTACTGACACCCCCTCAGACATTACTGTGACACCCCCCCCCCCCAGCAGACATTACTGACACCCCCTCAGACATTACTGTGACAGTGACACCCCCACCCCCAGCAGACATTACTGACACCCCCTCAGACATTACTGTGACACCCCCACCCCCAGCAGACGTTAATGACCTCCCCCAGAAAACATTACTGACACCCCCGCAGACATTACTGACACCCCCTCAGACATTACTGTGACACCCCCACCCCCAGCAGACATTAATGACCTCCCCAGAAAACATTACTGACACCCCTGCAGACATTACTGACACCCCCTCAGACATTACTGTGACACCCCCACCCCCAGCAGACATTACTGACACCCCCTCAGACATTACTGTGACACCCCCACCCCCAGCAGACATTACTGACACCCCCTCAGACATTACTGTGACACCCCCCCCCCAGCAGACATTACTGACACCCCCTCAGACATTACTGACACCCCCTCAGACATTACTGTGACACCCCCCCCCCAGCAGACATTACTGACACCCCCTCAGACATTACTGTGACAGTGACACCCCCACCCCCAGCAGACATTACTGACACCCCCTCAGACATTACTGTGACACCCCCACCCCCAGCAGACGTTAATGACCTCCCCCAGAAAACATTACTGACACCCCCGCAGACATTACTGACACCCCCTCAGACATTACTGTGACACCCCCACCCCCAGCAGACATTACTGACCTCCCCCAGAAAACATTACTGACACCCCCGCAGACATTACTGTGACAGTGACACCCCCACCCCCAGCAGACATTACTGACACCCCCTCAGACATTACTGTGACACCCCCACCCCCAGCAGACATTAATGACCTCCCCCAGAAAACATTACTGACACCCCCGCAGACATTACTGTGACAGTGACACCCCCACCCCCAGCAGACATTACTGACACCCCCCTCAGACATTACTGTGACACCCCCACCCCCAGCAGACATTAATGACACCCCCTCAGACATTACTGTGACACCCCCACCCCCAGCAGACATTACTGACACCCCCTCAGACATTACTGTGACACCCCCACCCCCAGCAGACATTAATGACACACCCTCCAACTTCAGTGGGACTTGCCTGAGCCCCTGCTCTGCTGACCGAGTCTCTGCTCCTGTGGTCACGTGGTGCAGTAGTTGCTGCTCCCTGCTGGGCTGAGGGCTCCTCTGGTGCGCCCCGTGTGACCATGTGACTTCCTGTTTAGAGCAGGAAGCCGGAGAGGACGGGCATTGGTGCTGCCTCACACACTGATGGAAGGGGCGTGACAGTGCAGCGCGCGGAGGAGAGGCTCCTCCCTATGGCAGACTGCCAGTGCTGTCGGTGCACTGTGACTGTGACAGGCGGCGGGCGGCTGCAGGAGCGCACCTTACCGGCATCTGCAGCTCCTGTGCTCCACTACAGCCCCTGCCTGTGAGTGCCAGGTTGTGTCTAGATCCACTTCTATTCTTTGACCAGGATGTGACGTTATGTGAGGGCAGAAGTTGTTAGATGCCCTCACAGCATTTTTTTATTTTATTTGTAATTTATGGAGGTGTAGGTTCATTATTGTTATTGCAGCTGGACTGTACCCTTGCAGACTTGCTTTGTTCACCATGCTTTGGGCACGGTGGCCCTTCCTTACTCACCGCCCTTTTATATTCCCCCTCCAGGTATACGTGGACCATACCATCCAACTGTACCGGTTTTTTAACGGTCTGTACCGGCTAAATCAAAGTGTACCGAATGTACCATTTTATTGGCTGTTCCCCCCTCAGCTGTCACAGTTGAGGCAGCACGGAGGCAAACAGCCGAGTGATGGTGTCATTGAAGACGGCGCCAGGAGAAGAGGGCTTGGCTTGGCTTGAGGAGCTGCTGCTGGACGCAGTTCGGAGCTAGGCTTAACTCTGCAGCCAATGGTAGCCGCCTTCAATGCACCGCGGGGAATCACAATGCAGGCATCACGGCCAATCATTGCTCAGGGGGCGGAAGGGAATTTGAATCATGATTCATGTCCATGCGTCAGTGTAAGTGTGCGACTGCGAGCAGCAGTACGGGCTAAGGTAATGGGAGAACCGGGGAGCACAGGTAACCGTGGTCCATAGAGCCATGTGGGGGTGTAATAGGTGATGCAGTGTGAACAGTACACATTCAGAAAGGGGGCGTGACCACACCCACTTTTTTCATGGCCACACCCCCTTTCTTAATGCGTACCGGTTTCTGCCCTTCAAATGTTGGAGGGTATGCGTGGACCCAGTAAATAATAGGAAAAGTCAAAATACAGAAGTGGTTCTAGCCGAAACCGTAAGTACATGCCTAGCCCCCCCCCCCCAAACAGCCTAATCCTAAATCCCCCGACTAGTGCCTAAACCCATACCTCCCAATTGTCCTGATTTTTGCGGGACCGTTCATTTTAGCACCCTGCATCTTTCAAAACCTGTGCAGTTCCACTCCCCTGCCTGGGGGTGTCACTCTCTACTTTGATGCTTTTAGCACAATGTGGTCTGTATTTCAGCACTGATATACAGACCAGGAAAGAGGAACTGCACAGGTTTTGAAAGATGCAAGTTGCCGGAATAACATTACGTATATGGAAGGAACGCAGGACATTTATTCCGTTGTTTTTTTAAATTCTTTTGAAACGCAATACAGATAGGGCAGGCCTTATGCTTGCTGGCGAATCGCCAGCAGCATGCTGCTGGCGATCCGCCAGCAACACGGCGCGCCATCTGACTGAGACGCGCGTGCGTCCCCCACGCACGTGCGTCTCAGTATCCGGGCGGCCGGCGGGCGAGGCGGACGCAATACTGTCCGCCTCCCGCTCGAGGGGGGCTGGGGGGACCCGAGGAGGCTGTGGGGGGGTGCGGGCGCCCGGTGTGGGCACCGGGCGACCGTCGGAAGGGGACGGCAGCACCGTCGGAAGGGGACGCGCGCGCACCTCGTGCGCGCGCGTCCCCTTCCGACACACAGATGGCGCGGGAGCAGGGAATGGCGATGGCGTCGCCATCGCCATCCCCTGCAAAGATGAGCCCGGCCCCATCTGTATGTCTTTTTTTGGTACTTGTTTCCTAGCATGGCACCCCCGATTTTGATCAAAGTGCATCTTATGCAATCGCATCGCATGCAATATAGCGGCATGCGATTCGATTTTTAATTGTACAAGCACCCTAATGGGTGCTTTCAATGTTAAATGCACCCCCACTATCAGCGCCAACCCGAAGCGTGGCAAGCGCAGCGAGCCCGCGAGGGGCGGCGGTACGGGTCCTCCGACATTTTCATTCCCCCACTATCCACGTCGGCGTGGAGTTGATTTTAGATAGTGTGGCGAGTGCAGTGAGCCACTGAGCCCAAAGCATGGCGAGCCCCGCGAGGGGACACGGATTACTTTACATGTATTCCGCTTCCGCTCACCACGCTTCGGGCTCGTATTCCGCATCCACTCGCCACGCTTCGGGCTTGGTGGCTATCTAAAATCAACTCCACGCCGATGTGGGTATTGGGGGTATGAAAAGGTCAGAGGGCGCGTACCGCCACCCTTCGCGGGCTCGCTGCGCTTGCCACGCTACGGGTTGGCATTGATAGTGGGGGTGGCATTGACAATGGGGGTGCATTTAACATTGTAAGCACCCGTCAGGAGTGCTTGTACAATTAAAAATCGCATCACATGCCATTTGCTGGCATTTGATGCTATGCCATATTTCATTGTACAAGCACTCCTGATAATTTAACGGGAAGTTCGCATCGCACAAAACTATATACGGTATGCGATGGGTGCCGTGCTAGGAAACAAGTACTGGTTAAAAAGTCCCAGGGTGGAACTGTTCCACCTTTGCATGTTACAGTATATTAAGATAAAAGGTAGTTCTGCAAGCTTCAGTGGGTACGTCTTGTGTGACATCTTGAACAATAAACATCTTTGCCTTCAAGGTCACTGACTTCAACTTGCGACCAAGAGGTTTAAGTCCAGCATCTCCAAGCTCTGCCCTCTGCCAGCTACCGATGCAGAGGCCTGGTGAATGATCGGTGACTAGTCGGGAACCAACTGACACCAGTTAGAAGCTGTGTCAGCAGCGAGTCAACACATACACAGCAGTAAGCGGTATTGATGTGCTGGTTGTAGGAGCCTGAGCAGTAACGTGGTTCCAGGTGCCACGTGGTTGCAGTCTGGTGGGGGTGGCATCAACATACCCGGCCACTACACAGTGGGTGGAGTCAGTAACAGAACTAAAATAGCACGGCACCCGGCTACGCTACGTTTTCAGCATAGGCTAAGCTACGCTGTCAGTGTGGCCCAGCGGCTGCCTAGCGTACTTAGCATAGTGACTCCGCGGCAGCACGGCTCTGTCCCCGGCGTCCATGGCAAGCCTAGTGAGCGCCTCTCACACAGCGGCGGTAACCGCCAGGTCCCCTGCGCTGGGGGGAGAAGGGATCATGCAGGCACCGGCGGAGAGGTGCTCCATCTGTCTGAGACGCAGGTGAGTCTCAGACGCTCCTGCATCTCAGTATTATTGCGGCAGGGTATGGCAACCCTGCCTGTGTCCGCTTCAGGGAGAGCCTCCTTTTCAAACCCCCACTATCCACGCCAGCACGAAGCGTGGCGAGCTCAGCAAGCTCCACGAGGGAACGAGTTACGCGTCCCCCCAACCTGTTCATACCCCCACTATCCACGTCAGGTGTGGAGTTGGTTTTATAAAGTGTGGTGAGCGCAGCGAGCCACCGAGCCCGAAGCGTGGCGAGGGGACACGGATTACTTTACATGTATTCCGTGTCCGCTCTCCACACTTTATGAAATCAACTCCACGCCGACGTGGATAGTGGGGGTATGAACAGGTAGGCGCGGGGCTCGCTGTGCTCACTACGCTTCGGCCTGGCGTGGATAGTGGGGGTGTTTCAGGAACATATATGACAAGGACGCTGGACGCGCGAACACTACGCTGATTCTGACAGGGACGCTTACTGCGCTAGCGGGAACACTACGCAACTTCTGACAGACTAGGCTAACTACGCTGGACGCGCGAACACTACGCTGATTCTGACAGGGACGTTTACTACGCTAGCGGGAACACTACGCTACTTCTGGCTGACTAGGCTAACTACGCTGGCCGCGAGAACACTACGCTGATTCTGACAGGGACGCTTACTAAGCTAGCGGGAACACTACGCTACTTCTGACTGACTAGGCTAATTACGCTGGCCGCTAGAACAGTACGCTGATTCTGACAGGGACGCTTACTACGCTAGCGGGAACACTACTCAACTTCTGACTGACTACGCTAACTACGCTGGCCGCGAGAACACTACGCTGATTCTGACAGGGACGCTTACTACGCTAGCGGGAACACTACGCTACTTCTGACTGACTATGCTAACTACGCTGGCCGCGAGAACACTACGCTGATTCTGACAGGGACGCTTACTACGCTAGCAGGAACACTACTCAACTTCTGACTGACTACGCTAACTACGCTGGCCGCGAGAACACTACGCTGATTCTGACAGGGACGCTTACTACGCTAGCGGGAACACTGCTCTACTTCTGACTGACTATGCTAACTACGCTGGCCGCGAGAACACTACGCTGATTCTGACAGGGACGCTTACTACGCTAGCGGGAACACTACTCTACTTCTGACTGACTATGCTAACTACGCTGGCCGCGAGAACACTACGCTGATTCTGACAGGGACGCTTACTACGCTAGCGGGAACACTACGCAACTTCTGACTGACTATGCTAACTATGCTGGCCGCTAGAACACTACGCTGATTCTGACAGGGACGCTTACTACGCTAGCAGGAACACTACTCTACTTCTGACTGACTACACTAACTACGCTGGCCGCGAGAACACTACGCTGATTCTGACAGGGACGCTTACTACGCTAGCGCTACTTCTGACTGACTAGGCTGACTACTCTGGCCGCGCGAACACTACGCTGATTCTGACTGGGACGCTTACTACGCTAGCGGGAACACTACTCAACTTCTGACTGACTACGCTAACTATGCTGGCCACGAGAACACTACGCTGATTCTGACAGGGACGCTTACTACGCTAGCGGGAACACTACTCAACTTCTGACTACGCTAACTACTCTGGCCGCGCGAACACTACGCTGATTCTGACATGGAAGCTTACTACCCTAGCGGGAACACTACTTTACTTCTGACTGACTACGCTAACTACTCTGGCCGTGAGAACACTACGCTGATTCTGACAGGGACGCTTACTACGCTAGCGGGAACACTACTCTACTTCTGACTGACTACGCTAACTACTCTGGCCGTGCGAACACTACGCTGATTCTGACAGGGACGCTTACTACGCTAGCGGGAACACTACTCAACTTCTGACTGACTACGCTGGCCGCGAGAACACTACGCTGATTCTGACAGGGACGCTTACAACGCTAGCGGGAACACTACTCTACTTCTGACTGACTACGCTAACTACTCTGGCCGCGAGAACACTACGCTGATTCTGACAGGGACGCTTACTACACTAGCGGGAACACTACTCAACTTCTGACTGACTACGCTGGCCGCGAGAACACTACGCTGATTCTGACAAGGACGCTTACTACGCTAGCGGGAACACTACTCAACTTCTGACTATGCTAACTACTCTGGCCGCGCGAACACTACGCTGATTCTGACAGGGACGCTTACTACGCTAGCGGTACCACTACTCTACTTCTGACTGACTATGCTAACTACGCTGGCCGCGAGAACACTACGCTGATTCTGACAGGGACGCTTACTACGCTAGCGGGAACACTACGCAACTTCTGACTGACTATGCTAACTACGCTGGCCGCTAGAACACTACGCTGATTCTGACAGGGACGCTTACTACGCTAGCAGGAACACTACTCTACTTCTAACTGACTACACTAACTACGCTGGCCGCGAGAACACTACGCTGATTCTGACAGGGACGCTTACTACGCTAGCGCTACTTCTGACTGACTAGGCTGACTACTCTGGCCGCACGAACACTACGCTGATTCTGACTGGGACGCTTACTACGCTAGCGGGAACACTACTCAACTTCTGACTGACTACGCTGGCCGCGAGAACACTACGCTGATTCTGACAGGGACGCTTACTACGCTAGCGGGAACACTACTCAACTTCTGACTACGCTAACTACTCTGGCCGCGCGAACACTACGCTGATTCTGACAGGGACGCTTACTACGCTAGCGGGAACACTACTCAACTTCTGACTGACTATACTAACTACGCTGGCCGCGAGAACACTACTCTGATTCTGACAGGGACGCTTACTACGCTAGCGCTACTTCTGACTGACTAGGCTGACTACTCTGGCCGCGCGAACACTACGCTGATTCTGACTGGGACGCTTACTACGCTAGCGGGAACACTACTCAACTTCTGACTGACTACGCTGGCCGCGAGAACACTACGCTGATTCTGACAGGGACGCTTACTACGCTAGGGGGAACACTACTCAACTTCTGACTACGCTAACTACTCTGGCCGCGCGAACACTACGCTGATTCTGACAGGGACGCTTACTACGCTAGCGGGAACACTACTCAACTTCTTACTGACTATACTAACTATGCTGGCCGTGAGAACACTACGCTGATTCTGACAGGGACGCTTACTACGCTAGCGGGAACACTACTCAACTTCTGACTACGCTAACTACTTTGGCCGCGCGAACACTACGCTGATTCTGACAGGGACGCTTACTACGCTAGCGGGAACACTACTCAACTTCTGACTACGCTAACTACTCTGGCCGCGCGAACACTACGCTGATTCTGACAGGGAAGCTTACTACGCTAGCGGGAACACTACTCTACTTCTGATTGACTATGCTAACTACACTGGCCGCGAGAACACTACGCTGATTCTGACAGGGACGCTTACTACGCTAGCGGGAACACTACTCAACTTCTGACTTACTACGCTAACTACGCTGGCCGCGAGAACACTACGCTGATTCTGACAGGGACGCTTACTACGCTAGCGGGAACACTGCTCTACTTCTGACTGACTGTGCTAACTACGCTGGCCGCGAGAACACTACGCTGATTCTGACAGGGACGCTTACTACGCTAGCGGGAACACTACTCTACTTCTGACTGACTATGCTAACTACGCTGACCACGAGAACACTACGCTGATTCTGACAGGGACGCTTACTACGCTAGCGGGAACACTACTCAACTTCTGACTTACTACGCTAACTACGCTGGCCGCGAGAACACTACGCTGATTCTGACAGGGACGCTTACTACGCTAGCGGGAACACTGCTCTACTTCTGACTGACTATGCTAACTACGCTGGCCGCGAGAACACTACGCTGATTCTGACAGGGACGCTTACTACGCTAGCGGGAACACTACTCTACTTCTGACTGACTATGCTAACTACGCTGACCACGAGAACACTACGCTGATTCTGACAGGGACGCTTACTACGCTAGCGGGAACACTACTCAACTTCTGACTATGCTAACTACTCTGGCCGCGCGAACACTACGCTGATTCTGACAGGGACGCTTACTACGCTAGCGGGAACACTACTCTACTTCTGACTGACTATGCTAACTACGCTGGCCTCGAGAACACTACGCTGATTCTGACAGGGACGCTTACTACGCTAGCGGGAACACTACGCAACTTCTGACTGACTATGCTAACTACGCTGGCCGCTAGAACACTACGCTGATTCTGACAGGGACGCTTACTACGCTAGCAGGAACACTACTCTACTTCTGACTGACTACACTAACTACGCTGGCCGCGAGAACACTACGCTGATTCTGACAGGGACGCTTCCTACGTTAGCGCTACTTCTGACTGACTAGGCTGACTACTCTGGCCGCGCGAACACTACGCTGATTCTGACTGGGACGCCTACTACGCTAGCGGGAACACTACTCAACTTCTGACTGACTACGCTAACTACGCTGGCCGCAAGAACACTACGCTGATTCTGACAGGGACGCTTACTACGCTAGCGGGAACACTACTCAACTTCTGACTACGCTAACTACTCTGGCCGCGCGAACACTACGCTGATTCTGACAGGGACGCTTACTACGCTAGCAGGAACACTACTCTACTTCTGACTGACTACACTAACTACGCTGGCCGCGAGAACACTACGCTGATTCTGACAGGGACGCTTACTACGCTAGCGCTACTTCTGACTGACTAGGCTGACTACTCTGGCCGCGCGAACACTACGCTGATTCTGACTGGGACGCTTACTACGCTAGCGGGAACACTACTCAACTTCTGACTACGCTAACTACTCTGGCCACGCGAACACTACGCTGATTCTGACATGGAAGCTTACTACGCTAGCGGGAACACTACTTTACTTCTGACTGACTACGCTAACTACTCTGGCCGTGAGAACACTACGCTGATTCTGACAGGGACGCTTGCTACGCTAGCGGGAACACTACTCTACTTCTGACTGACTACGCTAACTACTCTGGCCGTGCGAACACTACGCTGATTCTGACAGGGACGCTTACTACGCTAGCGGGAACACTACTCAACTTCTGACTGACTACGCTGGTCGCGAGAACACTACGCTGATCCTGACAGGGACGCTTACAACGCTAGCGGGAACACTACTCTACTTCTGACTGACTACGCTAACTACTCTGGCCGCGAGAACACTACGCTGATTCTGACAGGGACGCTTACTACACTAGCGGGAACACTACTCAACTTCTGACTGACTACGCTGGCCGCGAGAACACTACGCTGATTCTGACAAGGACGCTTACTATGCTAGCGGGAACACTACTCAACTTCTGACTATGCTAACTACTCTGGCCGCGCGAACACTACGCTGATTCTGACAGGGACGCTTACTACGCTAGCGGGAACACTACTCTACTTCTGACTGACTATGCTAACTACGCTGGCCGCGAGAACACTACGCTGATTCTGACAGGGACGCTTACTACGCTAGCGGGAACACTACGCAACTTCTGACTGACTATGCTAACTACGCTGGCCGCTAGAACACTACGCTGATTCTGACAGGGACGCTTACTACGCTAGCAGGAACACTACTCTACTTCTGACTGACTACACTAACTACGCTGGCCGCGAGAACACTACGCTGATTCTGACAGGGACGCTTACTACGCTAGCGCTACTTCTGACTGACTAGGCTGACTACTCTGGCCGCACGAACACTACGCTGATTCTGACTGGGACGCTTACTACGCTAGCGGGAACACTACTCAACTTCTGACTGACTACGCTAACTACGCTGGCCGCGAGAACACTACGCTGATTCTGACAGGGACGCTTACTACGCTAGCGGGAACACTACTCAACTTCTGACTACGCTAACTACTCTGGCCGCGCGAACACTACGCTGATTCTGACAGGGACGCTTACTACGCTAGCGGGAACACTACTCAACTTCTGACTGACTATACTAACTACGCTGGCCGCGAGAACACTACGCTGATTCTGACAGGGACGCTTACTACGCTAGCGCTACTTCTGACTGACTAGGCTGACTACTCTGGCCGCGCGAACACTACGCTGATTCTGACTGGGACGCTTACTATGCTAGCGGGAACACTACTCAACTTCTGACTGACTACGCTAACTACGCTGGCCGCGAGAACACTACGCTGATTCTGACAGGGACGCTTACTACGCTAGGGGGAACACTACTCAACTTCTGACTACGCTAACTACTCTGGCCGCGCGAACACTACGCTGATTCTGACAGGGACGCTTACTACGCTAGCGGGAACACTACTCAACTTCTTACTGACTATACTAACTATGCTGGCCGTGAGAACACTACGCTGATTCTGACAGGGACGCTTACTACGCTAGCGGGAACACTACTCAACTTCTGACTACGCTAACTACTTTGGCCGCGCGAACACTACGCTGATTCTGACAGGGACGCTTACTACGCTACCAGGAACACTACTCAACTTCTGACTACGCTAACTACTCTGGCCGCGCGAACACTACGCTGATTCTGACAGGGTAGCTTACTACGCTAGCGGGAACACTACTCTACTTCTGCCTGACTACTCTAACTACGCTGGCCGCGAGAACACTACGCTGATTCTGACAGGGACGCTTACTACGCTAGCGGGAACACTACTCAACTTCTGACTGACTACGCTAACTACGCTGGCCGCGAGAACACTACGCTGATTCTGACAGGGACGCTTACTACGCTAGCGGGAACACTGCTCTACTTCTGACTGACTATGCTAACTACGCTGGCCGCTAGAACACTACGCTGATTCTGACAGGGACGCTTACTACGCTAGCGGGAACACTACTCTACTTCTGACTGACTATGCTAACTACGCTGACCGCGAGAACACTACGCTGATTCTGACAGGGACGCTTACTACGCTAGCGGGAACACTACTCAACTTCTGACTATGCTAACTACTCTGGCCGCGCGAACACTACGCTGATTCTGACAGGGACGCTTACTACGCTAGCGGGAACACTACTCTACTTCTGACTGACTATGCTAACTACGCTGGCCGCGAGAACACTACGCTGATTCTGACAGGGACGCTTACTACGCTAGCGGGAACACTACGCAACTTCTGACTGACTATGCTAACTACGCTGGCCGCTAGAACACTACGCTGATTCTGACAGGGACGCTTACTACGCTAGCAGGAACACTACTCTACTTCTGACTGACTACACTAACTACGCTGGCCGCGAGAACACTACGCTGATTCTGACAGGGACGCTTACTACGCTAGCGCTACTTCTGACTGACTAGGCTGACTACTCTGGCCGCGCGAACACTACGCTGATTCTGACTGGGACGCCTACTACGCTAGCGGGAACACTACTCAACTTCTGACTGACTACGCTAACTACGCTGGCCGCAAGAACACTACGCTGATTCTGACAGGGACGCTTACTACGCTAGCGGGAACACTACTCAACTTCTGACTACGCTAACTACTCTGGCCACGCGAACACTACGCTGATTCTGACAGGGACGTTTACTACGCTAGCGGGAACACTACTCAACTTCTGACTGACTATACTAACTATGCTGGCCGCGAGAACACTACGCTGATTCTGACAGGGACGCTTACTACGCTAGCGGGAACACTACTCAACTTCTGACTACGCTAACTACTCTGGCCGCGCGAACACTACGCTGATTCTGACAGGGACGCTTACTACGCTAGCGGAAACACTACTCAACTTCTGACTACGCTAACTACTCTGGCCGCGCGAACACTACGCTGATTCTGACAGGGAAGCTTACTACGCTAGCGGGAACACTACTCTACTTCTGACTGACTATGCTAACTACACTGGCCGCGAGAACACTACGCTGATTCTGACAGGGACGCTTACTACGCTAGCGGGAACACTACTCAACTTCTGACTGACTACGCTAACTACGCTGGCCGCGAGAACACTACGCTGATTCTGACAGGGACGCTTACTACGCTAGCGGGAACACTACTCAACTTCTGACTACGCTAACTACTCTGGCCGCGCGAACACTACGCTGATTCTGACAGGGAAGCTTACTACGCTAGCGGGAACACTACTCTACTTCTGACTGACTATGCTAACTACACTGGCCGCGAGAACACTACGCTGATTCTGACAGGGACGCTTACTACGCTAGCGGGAACACTACTCAACTTCCGACTGACTACGCTAACTACGCTGGCCGCGAGAACACTACGCTGATTCTGACAGTGACGCTTACTACGCTAGCGGGAACACTGCTCTACTTCTGACTGACTATGCTAACTACGCTGGCCGCGAGAACAGTACGCTGATTCTGACAGGGACGCTTACTACGCTAGCGGGAACACTACTCTACTTCTGACTGACTATGCTAACTACGCTGACCGCGAGAACACTACGCTGATTCTGACAGGGACGCTTACTACGCTAGCGGGAACACTACGCAACTTCTGACTGACTATGCTAACTACGCTGGCCGCTAGAACACTACGCTGATTCTGACAGGGATGCTTACTACGCTAGCAGAAACACTACTCTACTTCTGACTGACTACACTAACTACGCTGGCCGCGAGAACACTACGCTGATTCTGACAGGGACGCTAACTACGCTAGCGCTACTTCTGACTGACTAGGCTGACTACTCTGGCCGCGCGAACACTACGCTAATTCTGACTGGGACGCTTACTACGCTAGCGGGAACACTACTCAACTTCTGACTGACTACGCTAACTATGCTGGCCACGAGAACACTACGCTGATTCTGACAGGGACGCTTACTACGCTAGCGGGAACACTACTCAACTTCTGACTATGCTAACTACTCTGGCCGCGCGAACACTACGCTGATTCTGACATGGAAGCTTACTACGCTAGCGGGAACACTACTTTACTTCTGACTGACTACGCTAACTACTCTGGCCGTGAGAACACTACGCTGATTCTGACAGGGACGCTTACTACGCTAGCGGGAACACTACTCTACTTCTGACTGACTACGCTAACTACTCTGGCCGTGCGAACACTACGCTGATTCTGACAGGGACGCTTACTACGCTAGCGAGAACACTACTCAACTTCTGACTGACTACGCTGGCCGCGAGAACACTACGCTGATTCTGACAGGGACGCTTACAACGCTAGCGGGAACACTACTCTACTTCTGACTGACTACGCTAACTACTCTGGCCACGAGAACACTACGCTGATTCTGACAGGGACGCTTACTACACTAGCGGGAACACTACTCAACTTCTGACTGACTACTCTGGCCGCGAGAACACTACGCTGATTCTGACAAGGACGCTTACTACGCTAGCGGGAACACTACTCAACTTCTGACTATGCTAACTACTCTGGCCGCGCGAACACTACGCTGATTCTGACAGGGACGCTTACTACGCTAGCGGGAACACTACTCTACTTCTGACTGACTATGCTAACTACGCTGGCCGCGAGAACACTACGCTGATTCTGACAGGGACGCTTACTACGCTAGCGGGAACACTACGCAACTTCTGACTGACTATGCTAACTACGCTGGCCGCTAGAACACTACGCTGATTCTGACAGGGACGCTTACTACGCTAGCAGGAACACTACTCTACTTCTGACTGACTACACTAACTACGCTGGCCGCGAGAACACTACGCTGATTCTGACAGGGACGCTTACTACGCTAGCGCTACTTCTGACTGACTAGGCTGACTACTCTGGCCGCGCGAACACTACGCTGATTCTGACTGGGACGCTTACTACGCTAGCGGGAACACTACTCAACTTCTGACTGACTACGCTAACTACGCTGGCCGCGAGAACACTATGCTGATTCTGACAGGGACGCTTACTACGCTAGCGGGAACACTACTCAACTTCTGACTACGCTAACTACTCTGGCCACGCGAACACTACGCTGATTCTGAGAGGGACGCTTACTACGCTAGCGGGAACACTACTCAACTTCTGACTGACTATACTAACTAAGCTGGCCGCGAGAACACTACGCTGATTCTGACAGGGACGCTTACTACGCTAGCGCTACTTCTGACTGACTAGGCTGACTACTCTGGCCGCGCGAACACTACGCTGATTCTGACTGGGACGCTTACTACGCTAGCGGGAACACTACTCAACTTCTGACTGACTACGCTAACTACGCTGGCCGCGAGAACACTACGCTGATTCTGACAGGGACGCTTACTACGCTAGCGGGAACACTACTCAACTTCTGACTACGCTAACTACTCTGGCCGCGCGAACACTACGCTGATTCTGACAGGGACGCTTACTACGCTAGCGGGAACACTACTCAACTTCTGACTGACTATACTAACTATGCTGGCCGTGAGAACACTACGCTGATTCTGACAGGGACGCTTACTACGCTAGCGGGAACACTACTCAACTTCTGACTACGCTAACTACTTTGGCCGCGCGAACACTACGCTGATTCTGACAGGGACGCTTACTACGCTAGCGGGAACACTACTCAACTTCTGACTACGCTAACTACTCTGGCCGCGCGAACACTACGCTGATTCTGACAGGGAAGCTTACTACGCTAGCAGGAACACTACTCTACTTCTGACTGACTATGCTAACTACACTGGCCGCGAGAACACTACGCTGATTCTGACAGGGACGCTTACTACGCTAGCGGGAACACTACTCAACTTCTGACTGACTACGCTAACTACGCTGGCCGCGAGAACACTACGCTGATTCTGACAGGGACGCTTACTACGCTAGCGGGAACACTACTCAACTTCTGACTACGCTAACTACTCTGGCCGCGCGAACACTACGCTGATTCTGAGAGGGACGCTTACTACGCTAGCGGGAACACTACTCAACTTCTGACTGACTATACTAACTAAGCTGGCCGCGAGAACACTACGCTGATTCTGACAGGGACGCTTACTACGCTAGCGCTACTTCTGACTGACTAGGCTGACTACTCTGGCCGCGCGAACACTACGCTGATTCTGACTGGGACGCTTACTACGCTAGCGGGAACACTACTCAACTTCTGACTGACTACGCTAACTACGCTGGCCGCGAGAACACTACGCTGATTCTGACAGGGACGCTTACTACGCTAGCGGGAACACTACTCAACTTCTGACTACGCTAACTACTCTGGCCGCGCGAACACTACGCTGATTCTGACAGGGACGCTTACTACGCTAGCGGGAACACTACTCAACTTCTGACTGACTATACTAACTATGCTGGCCGTGAGAACACTACGCTGATTTTGACAGGGACGCTTACTACGCTAGCGGGAACACTACTCAACTTCTGACTACGCTAACTACTTTGGCCGCGCGAACACTACGCTGATTCTGACAGGGACGCTTACTACGCTAGCGGGAACACTACTCAACTTCTGACTACGCTAACTACTCTGGCCGCTCGAACACTACGCTGATTCTGACAGGGAAGCTTACTACGCTAGCGGGAACACTACTCTACTTCTGACTGACTATGCTAACTACACTGGCCGCGAGAACACTACGCTGATTCTGACAGGGACGCTTACTACGCTAGCGGGAACACTACTCAACTTCTGACTGACTACGCTAACTACGCTGGCCGCGAGAACACTACGCTGATTCTGACAGGGACGCTTACTACGCTAGCGGGAACACTACTCAACTTCTGACTACGCTAACTACTCTGGCCGCGCGAACACTACGCTGATTTTGACAGGGACGCTTACTACGCTAGCGGGAACACTACTCTACTTCTGACTGACTACGCTAACTACTCTGGCCGCGCGAACACTACGCTGATTCTGACAGGGACGCTTACTACGCTAGCGGGAACACTACTCAACTTCTGACTGACTACGCTGGCTGCGAGAACACTACGCTGATTCTGACAGGGACGCTTACTACGCTAGCGGGAACACTACTCAACTTCTGACTGACTACGCTGGCCGCGAGAACACTACGCTGATTCTGACAGGGACGCTTACTACGCTAGCGGGAACACTACTCAACTTCTGACTATGCTAACTACTCTGGCCGCGCGAACACTACGCTGATTCTGACAGGGACGCTTACTACGCTAGCGGGAACACTACTCTACTTCTGACTGACTATGCTAACTACGCTGGCCGCGAGAACACTACGCTGATTCTGACAGGGACGCTTACTACGCTAGCGGGAACACTACGCAACTTCTGACTGACTATGCTAACTACGCTGGCCGCTAGAACACTACGCTGATTCTGACAGGGACGCTTACTACGCTAGCAGGAACACTACTCTACTTCTGACTGACTACACTAACTACGCTGGCCGCGAGAACACTACGCTGATTCTGACAGGGACGCTTACTACGCTAGAGCTACTTCTGACTGACTAGGCTGACTACTCTGGCCGCGCGAACACTACGCTGATTCTGACTGGGACGCCTACTACGCTAGCGGGAACACTACTTAACTTCTGACTGACTACGCTAACTACGCTGGCCGCGAGAACACTACGCTGATTCTGACAGGGACGCTTAGTACGCTAGCGGGAACACTACTCAACTTCTGACTACGCTAACTACTCTGGCCGCGCGAACACTACGCTGATTCTGACAGGGACGCTTACTACGCTAGCGGGAACACTACTCAACTTCTGACTGACTATACTAACTATGCTGGCCGCGAGAACACTACGCTGATTCTGACAGGGACGCTTACTACGCTAGCGGGAACACTACTCAACTTCTGACTACGCTAACTACTCTGGCCGCGCGAACACTACGCTGATTCTGACAGGGACGCTTACTACGCTAGCGGGAACACTACTCAACTTCTGACTACGCTAACTACTCTGGCCGCGCGAACACTACGCTGATTCTGACAGGGAAGCTTACTACGCTAGCGGAAACACTACTCTACTTCTGACTGACTATGCTAACTACACTGGCCGCGAGAACACTACGCTGATTCTGACAGGGACGCTTACTACGCTAGCGGGAACACTACTCAACTTCTGACTGACTACGCTAACTACGCTGGCCGCGAGAACACTACGCTGATTCTGACAGGGACGCTTACTACGCTAGCGGGAACTCTACTCAACTTCTGACTACGCTAACTACTCTGGCCGCGCGAACACTACGCTGATTCTGACAGGGAAGCTTACTACGCTAGCGGGAACACTACTCTACTTCTGACTGACTATGCTAACTACACTGGCCGCGAGAACACTACGCTGATTCTGACAGGGACGCTTACTACGCTAGCGGGAACACTACTCAACTTCCGACTGACTACGCTAACTACGCTGGCCGCGAGAACACTACGCTGATTCTGACAGGGACGCTTACTACGCTAGCGGGAACACTGCTCTACTTCTGACTGACTATGCTAACTACGCTGGCCGCGAGAACAGTACGCTGATTCTGACAGGGACGCTTACTACGCTAGCGGGAACACTACTCTACTTCTGACTGACTATGCTAACTACGCTGACCGCGAGAACACTACGCTGATTCTGACAGGGACGCTTACTACGCTAGCGGGAACACTACGCAACTTCTGACTGACTATGCTAACTACGCTGGCCGCTAGAACACTACGCTGATTCTGACAGGGATGCTTACTACGCTAGCAGGAACACTACTCTACTTCTGACTGACTACACTAACTACGCTGGCCGCGAGAACACTACGCTGATTCTGACAGGGACGCTAACTACGCTAGCGCTACTTCTGACTGACTAGGCTGACTACTCTGGCCGCGCGAACACTACGCTAATTCTGACTGGGACGCTTACTACGCTAGCGGGAACACTACTCAACTTCTGACTGACTACGCTAACTATGCCGGCCACGAGAACACTACGCTGATTCTGACAGGGACGCTTACTACGCTAGCGGGAACACTACTCAACTTCTGACTATGCTAACTACTCTGGCCGCGCGAACACTACGCTGATTCTGACATGGAAGCTTACTACGCTAGCGGGAACACTACTTTACTTCTGACTGACTACGCTAACTACTCTGGCCGTGAGAACACTACGCTGATTCTGACAGGGACGCTTACTACGCTAGCGGGAACACTACTCTACTTCTGACTGACTACGCTAACTACTCTGGCCGTGCGAACACTACGCTGATTCTGACAGGGACGCTTACTACGCTAGCGGGAACACTACTCAACTTCTGACTGACTACGCTGGCCGCGAGAACACTACGCTGATTCTGACAGGGACGCTTACAACGCTAGCGGGAACACTACTCTACTTCTGACTGACTACGCTAACTACTCTGGCCACGAGAACACTACGCTGATTCTGACAGGGACGCTTACTACACTAGCGGGAACACTACTCAACTTCTGACTGACTACGCTGGCCGCGAGAACACTACGCTGATTCTGACAAGGACGCTTACTACGCTAGCGGGAACACTACTCAACTTCTGACTATGCTAACTACTCTGGCCGCGCGAACACTACGCTGATTCTGACAGGGACGCTTACTACGCTAGCGGGAACACTACTCTACTTCTGACTGACTATGCTAACTACGCTGGCCGCGAGAACACTACGCTGATTCTGACAGGGACGCTTACTACGCTAGCGGGAACACTACGCAACTTCTGACTGACTATGCTAACTACGCTGGCCGCTAGAACACTACGCTGATTCTGACAGGGACGCTTACTACGCTAGCAGGAACACTACTCTACTTCTGACTGACTACACTAACTACGCTGGCCGCGAGAACACTACGCTGATTCTGACAGGGACGCTTACTACGCTAGCGCTACTTCTGACTGACTAGGCTGACTACTCTGGCCGCGCGAACACTACGCTGATTCTGACTGGGACGCTTACTACGCTAGCGGGAACACTACTCAACTTCTGACTGACTACGCTAACTACGCTGGCCGCGAGAACACTATGCTGATTCTGACAGGGACGCTTACTACGCTAGCGGGAACACTACTCAACTTCTGACTACGCTAACTACTCTGGCCACGCGAACACTACGCTGATTCTGAGAGGGACGCTTACTACGCTAGCGGGAACACTACTCAACTTCTGACTGACTATACTAACTAAGCTGGCCGCGAGAACACTACGCTGATTCTGACAGGGACGCTTACTACGCTAGCGCTACTTCTGACTGACTAGGCTGACTACTCTGGCCGCGCGAACACTACGCTGATTCTGACTGGGACGCTTACTACGCTAGCGGGAACACTACTCAACTTCTGACTGACTACGCTAACTACGCTGGCCGCGAGAACACTACGCTGATTCTGACAGGGACGCTTACTACGCTAGCGGGAACACTACTCAACTTCTGACTACGCTAACTACTCTGGCCGCGCGAACACTACGCTGATTCTGACAGGGACGCTTACTACGCTAGCGGGAACACTACTCAACTTCTGACTGACTATACTAACTATGCTGGCCGTGAGAACACTACGCTGATTCTGACAGGGACGCTTACTACGCTAGCGGGAACACTACTCAACTTCTGACTACGCTAACTACTTTGGCCGCGCGAACACTACGCTGATTCTGACAGGGACGCTTACTACGCTAGCGGGAACACTACTCAACTTCTGACTACGCTAACTACTCTGGCCGCGCGAACACTACGCTGATTCTGACAGGGAAGCTTACTACGCTAGCGGGAACACTACTCTACTTCTGACTGACTATGCTAACTACACTGGCCGCGAGAACACTACGCTGATTCTGACAGGGACGCTTACTACGCTAGCGGGAACACTACTCAACTTCTGACTGACTACGCTAACTACGCTGGCCGCGAGAACACTACGCTGATTCTGACAGGGACGCTTACTACGCTAGCGGGAACACTACTCAACTTCTGACTACGCTAACTACTCTGGCCGCGCGAACACTACGCTGATTCTGAGAGGGACGCTTACTACGCTAGCGGGAACACTACTCAACTTCTGACTGACTATACTAACTAAGCTGGCCGCGAGAACACTACGCTGATTCTGACAGGGACGCTTACTACGCTAGCGCTACTTCTGACTGACTAGGCTGACTACTCTGGCCGCGCGAACACTACGCTGATTCTGACTGGGACGCTTACTACGCTAGCGGGAACACTACTCAACTTCTGACTGACTACGCTAACTACGCTGGCCGCGAGAACACTACGCTGATTCTGACAGGGACGCTTACTACGCTAGCGGGAACACTACTCAACTTCTGACTACGCTAACTACTCTGGCCGCGCGAACACTACGCTGATTCTGACAGGGACGCTTACTACGCTAGCGGGAACACTACTCAACTTCTGACTGACTATACTAACTATGCTGGCCGTGAGAACACTACGCTGATTTTGACAGGGACGCTTACTACGCTAGCGGGAACACTACTCAACTTCTGACTACGCTAACTACTTTGGCCGCGCGAACACTACGCTGATTCTGACAGGGACGCTTACTACGCTAGCGGGAACACTACTCAACTTCTGACTACGCTAACTACTCTGGCCGCTCGAACACTACGCTGATTCTGACAGGGAAGCTTACTACGCTAGCGGGAACACTACTCTACTTCTGACTGACTATGCTAACTACACTGGCCGCGAGAACACTACGCTGATTCTGACAGGGACGCTTACTACGCTAGCGGGAACACTACTCAACTTCTGACTGACTACGCTAACTACGCTGGCCGCGAGAACACTACGCTGATTCTGACAGGGACGCTTACTACGCTAGCGGGAACACTACTCAACTTCTGACTACGCTAACTACTCTGGCCGCGCGAACACTATGCTGATTTTGACAGGGACGCTTACTACGCTAGCGGGAACACTACTCTACTTCTGACTGACTACGCTAACTACTCTGGCCGCGCGAACACTACGCTGATTCTGACAGGGACGCTTACTACGCTAGCGGGAACACTACTCAACTTCTGACTGACTACGCTGGCTGCGAGAACACTACGCCGATTCTGACAGGGACGCTTACTACGCTAGCGGGAACACTACTCAACTTCTGACTGACTACGCTGGCCGCGAGAACACTACGCTGATTCTGACAGGGACGCTTACTACGCTAGCGGGAACACTACTCAACTTCTGACTATGCTAACTACTCTGGCCGCGCGAACACTACGCTGATTCTGACAGGGACGCTTACTACGCTAGCGGGAACACTACTCTACTTCTGACTGACTATGCTAACTACGCTGGCCGCGAGAACACTACGCTGATTCTGACAGGGACGCTTACTACGCTAGCAGGAACACTACGCAACTTCTGACTGACTATGCTAACTACGCTGGCCGCTAGAACACTACGCTGATTCTGACAGGGACGCTTACTACGCTAGCAGGAACACTACTCTACTTCTGACTGACTACACTAACTACGCTGGCCGCGAGAACACTACGCTGATTCTGACAGGGACGCTTACTACGCTAGCGCTACTTCTGACTGACTAGGCTGACTACTCTGGCCGCGCGAACACTACGCTGATTCTGACTGGGACGCCTACTACGCTAGCGGGAACACTACTTAACTTCTGACTAACTACGCTGGCCGCGAGAACACTACGCTGATTCTGACAGGGACGCTTAGTACGCTAGCGGGAACACTACTCAACTTCTGACTACGCTAACTACTCTGGCCGCGCGAACACTACGCTGATTCTGACAGGGACGCTTACTACGCTAGCGGGAACACTACTCAACTTCTGACTGACTATACTAACTATGCTGGCCGCGAGAACACTACGCTGATTCTGACAGGGACGCTTACTACGCTAGCGGGAACACTACTCAACTTCTGACTACGCTAACTACTCTGGCCGCGCGAACACTACGCTGATTCTGACAGGGACGCTTACTACGCTAGCGGGAACACTACTCAACTTCTGACTACGCTAACTACTCTGGCCGCGCGAACACTACGCTGATTCTGACAGGGAAGCTTACTACGCTAGCGGGAACACTACTCTACTTCTGACTGACTATGCTAACTACACTGGCCGCGAGAACACTACGCTGATTCTGACAGGGACGCTTACTACGCTAGCGGGAACACTACTCAACTTCTGACTGACTACGCTAACTACGCTGGCCGCGAGAACACTACGCTGATTCTGACAGGGACGCTTACTATGCTAGCGGGAACACTACTCAACTTCTGACTACGCTAACTACTCTGGCCGCGCGAACACAACGCTGATTCTGACAGGGACGCTTACTACGCTAGCGGGAACACTACTCAACTTCTGACTACGCTAACTACTCTGGCCGCGCGAACACTACGCTGATTCTGACAGGGAAGCTTACTACGCTAGCGGGAACACTACTCTACTTCTGACTGACTATGCTAACTACGCTGGCCGCGAGAACCCTACGCTGATTCTGACAGGGAAGCTTACTACTCTAGCGGGAACACTACGCAACTTCTGACTGACTATGCTAACTACGCTGGCCGCGAGAACACTACGCTGATTCTGACAGGGACACTTACTACGCTAGCAGGAACACTACGCAACTTCTGACTGACTACACTAACTACGCTGGCCGCTAGAACACTACGCTGATTCTGACAGGGACGCTTACTACTCTAGCGGGAACACTACGCAACTTCTGACTGACTATGCTAACTACGCTGGCCGCGAGAACACTACGCTGATTCTGACAGGGACGCTTACTACTCTAGCGGGAACACTACGCAACTTCTGACTGACTACACTAACTACGCTGGCCGCTAGAACACTACGCTGATTCTGACAGGGACGCTTACTACGCTAGCAGGAACACTACTCTACTTCTGACTGACTACACTAACTACGCTGGCCGCGAGAACACTACGCTGATTCTGACAGGAACACTACGCAACTTCTGACTGACTACGCTAACTACGCTGGCCGTGCGAACACTGCGCTGATTCTGACAGGGACGCTACGCTAACCTCGTAATGGGCGCCTTGCTATTACACAAATACCCAGAACTTTACTGATGGGCAATCCCTTATTGACCAGATCCCCTGAGACCTGAATCTGATGAATGAAAGTCCAAGATAAGAAAAATTATTGGAAAAGATATAAAAGTCACGAATGAAAAAGGTGCCAAGAATCGTGACTGCGACAATTGTCCCAAGTTTGTGATGTTTTCATGGTCCCTGCTGCCTGTGAGGGGGTAGACCAGACACTTGATATATTGTTTTATTATGTGTTTAACCATACCTTTCCAACAGGTCATTATGAGAAAACGGAAATAAAATTTTGTAACATGGGGAAGTTTTTAGTGAGTGTAGGGGTGTTGGAATGCAATTCTTTCCTGCACTGTCTCATAACTGTACATGGTGGACACTAGGACCCAGGGAGACCTGTCCTCCAATCTGATGTACTGCTTTACTGCATAGTGTGTAGCCATCTTGTAGAGTCTTAGCACTTGAGATATCTACCCCAGTGATTATCAGCAAGAAGCTGTTCCAGCAGCCCTGCACCACTACCTACAAGCAGCATACACTCACCTGCTGGTGGCTGTATAAAACACTACTTTGTTTAAAGCCAGGACAGTAGACTTTCAGCAGCACTTCAGGGGCGGGGCTTGATCGCGACATCATCAAGCCCTATAATGGTGAGATATTAGCCCCGCCTCCTCCTCAGAGACATGCGGATTGCAGTATTTAAACTATGCGGTTGGGGGAGGGGCAGGGGTCCCTAACAATCCAGGAGGGTTTCCCACCTTTCCAGGGCCATTATGTGAGGGTAGGCAACCCTGTTTAAAGCATAGATCCATGAGAACTAGTGTGAATGCAACAGTGAGTACGGCTGTGCCTGTTATGTATGGATGTACCTGTTCATAGTGTGAGTCACCCACTGGTATGTGCCTCTATAACTCTGCACATAGCACCTGCACACACATCATTCCCTAGACTAGCCCTGGGCCCGGACTAGAAATCAGTCCCGGGCCTCAAAATTCCTGGTGGCAGCCCTGGCAAGGTATATGAGACAGAGGCAGAAATGCAATGTACACCTATTAGTAATTGTCATTCTTACAGATCCGCGAACCTGCTTTCTTCCGAGGCTTCTATCTGAAATAGAATTTGAGCTTTCCCTGCATTCGGCAGCTGATTACTAGTTTGTTTTGTGCTGCGGGAGGGTTTTCTGCACATTCGTGGAGGATAATATGTGGCAACAGGTACTCTCTGCTCGGGGAAATCATCGCCGGTCCCGGCGGTAAGATGTCAGTGATGAACTTGCTGAGAACTTTATACGCAGCAGGTGCCAAATCCCAGGGGAGATGATATCCTGGGAACATGGCATACGCACCTCTCTTTACGCCTGATGTAAGGATTTAGATGCGTAATTATGTCTTTCCAGGCAAACGAGCTGCACATATGGCTTGTATAGAATCACAATGCAGGCGAGGTCTCCGGTAATGCGCATTCCCAACATATTAAGTGACTGCTGTTAAGGTTTCTGTATTCAAAGTCCGGATACGAAATTCATAACTCGGGGAGCTGCATTGTGATAATCGGGCAGAGATGGTTAATTACACGTCTGTTTTTGTGATACGTTTTCTGGACCTTCTATGTGATGTTAATCAGAGCAACCAACCATAGCAACATCACCTCTTGATATGGAGAAGCTTTAGTAAATTTACTAGACTCTGCATTCGGCATGTCCCGTTGCACTGGGGGTGATTCATGTTGGCTCGGTATGCTCACACATCCATTCGCATGCAAGGGTCTGGGTGAAAAATCATTTGATGGTCAGCTACCGTTCAATGATTGTGCCACCCGCTCGCAAATATAAGTCAGCCTGGACACAGACTGGGCAGGGCAGCTGGCGTCCTGTGACGTAAGCTGCCCTCCCCATGCCGGCTTCAGCACACCTGCGCTCACAGGAGAATGTCTTGCGTTTTTCTGGGCGCACCGACCATTTTGTGGGAACGCTCAGGAAACGATGGGTGTCACCGCGCTCCAGTCCCCCGCATGCCCATTGTGCGCACTGCTGACATTTCTGATATTCTCAGTATCTCCAAGCTGCACAGTACCACCTCTGTATATCTGATATTCTCAGTATCTCCAAGCTGCACAGTACCACTTCTGTATATCTGATATTCTCAGTTTTCCAAGCTGTGCAGTACCACTTCTGTATATCTGATATTCTCAGTATATCCAGGCTGCACAGTACCACTTCTGTATATCTGATATTCTCAGTATCTCCAAGCTGTACAGTACCACTTCTGTATATCTGATATTCTCAGTATCTCCAAGCTGCACAGTACCACCTCTATATATCTGATATTCTCAGTATCTCCAAGCTGCACAGTACCACCTCTGTATATCTGATATTCTCAGTTTTCCAAGCTGCGCAGTACCACTTCTGTATATCTGATATTCTCAGTATCTCCAAGCTGCACAGTACCACTTCTGTATATCTGATATTCTCAGTTTTCCAAGCTGTGCAGTACCACTTCTGTATATCTGATATTCTCAGTATCTCCAAACTGCGCAGTACCACTTCTGTTTATCTGATATTCTCAGTATCTCCAAGCTGCACAGTACCACTTCTGTATATCTGATATTCTCAGTATCTCCAAGCTACGCAGTACCACTTCTGTATATCTGATATTCTCAGTATCTCCAAACTGCGCAGTACCACTTCTGTTTATCTGATATTCTTAGTATCTCCAAACTGTGCTGTACCACTTCTGTATATCTGATATTCTCAGTATATCCAAACTGCGCAGTACCACTTCTGTATATCTGATATTCTCAGTATATCCAAACTGCACAGTACCACTTCTGTATATCCGATATTCTCAGTATCTACAAGCTGCACAGTACCACTTCTGTATATCTGATATTCTCAGTATCTCCAAGCTGCACAGTACCACTTCTGTATATCTGATATTCTCAGTATCTCCAAACTGCACAGTGCCACTTCTGTATATCAGATATTTTCATTATCTCCAAGTCCCAACCTGCACAGTGCCACTTCTGTACATCTGATATTCTCAGTATCTCCAAACAGCACAGTACCACTTCTGTATATCCGTTATTCTCAGTATCTCCAAGCTGCACAGTAGCACTTCTGTATATCCGTTATTCTCAGTATCTCCAAGCTGCACAGTACCACCTCTATATATCTGATATTCTCAGTATCTCCAAGCTGCACAGTACCACCTCTGTATATCTGATACTAGTATCTCTTCCTGTATACACATATGCGCTGCTCTGTTTATTGTGTGCCTATCTATGTCTTGTAATTATTTTTAGAGGGGGAGAGTTTTTATTTATGTTCGTTCCCTGATCAATCTGCACATTTCCTCTAAACGCAACTTGGTATAAATGGTGGTCACTGTGTCACTACATATATACGTTTGCTAATCCATAAGGTGCATACACATGGGCCCTTATTCTGGTTTACTCGCAAAGGCAAATTCCTTCTCAAATGGACAAAACCATGTGCACTGCAGGTGGGGCAGATGTAACATGTGCAGAGAGATTTAGATTTGGGTGGGGTTTTACTTCAAAGTGAGATCTGTATTGCAGTGTAAAAATAAAGCAGCCAGTATTTACCCTGCACAGAAACAAAATAACTCACCCAAATCTAAATATTTCTGCACAAGTTACATCTGCCCCCCCCCCCCCCCTGCAGTGCACATGGTTTTGTTCATTTGAGAAGGAATTTGCCTCTGCGAGTGAACCAGAATAACCCCCACAGTGCGATTTTTGGCTATGGATAATTTCGACTACACTGTGCTGCAGGTTGTACACTAGTCACAATTGTGCTGCCTGCAGAGTATTCTTCTTCTGATACAGACCTGCAAAGGTACACACATGGGGGGGGTGGGGGTAATTCAATCCTGATCGCGGGGCTGCTACTTGTCAGAAGGTCACCGTGATCAGTTAGACACCGCTACTCCCACTGCTAGAATCTAACACCTTGGTCTGTCTGTGTTTTTTAAAACGGCTGGGGTGCCTCCCCCAAACGTCGGCTGTCTGTCAATCATCCAGCGTACGGCCAGTGATGGAAAGCCATCACTGACTTTCATCACAGGACGGCCTTGCCACTATGATCCATGCGCAGACGTCCGATAGTTTGCAGCCCAGCGCACAGGTCTGAATAAGCCCCATGGTGCGATGTTTTCTGCTGATATGGACTATATACAGATGGAGCCCCTCTCTTCTTTGCCCGGCGCTCGCCAGAACGTCCACGCTGGGACTCCATCAGTCTCTCAGCGGCTGGGTGGCGGGACCCTGCCCGTCTCCACTTCAGGGAGACAGGCAGGGTTATGGGGGGGTTGGGGCGGCGGCGGGAACCAGCGAAGGTGGCGGGGAGCGTCTCGTGGGCCCGCCACCCTCTGCAAAGATAAGGGGGGCTCCATCTGTAGTCCATATCGGTAGCCCATATCGCACCGTGTTTTTGCCAATTAACATATGCAAAGAGGACACATAGTAAATAACGTAAATATTTCTATTAAAGCCCAGCGCAGGGGGGGGGGGGGGGGGTTAGTGATGAGAAACACATTTTTAATTACAAAATTATCTTTTTTATTATGTCCGTCTACCATTAAATGTCTGCTGTTGGAAATGTTCCTGTTATTGAGGCCGTTTCTATTTTGTTGATCTGATTTGGAATAGGAGACACGTCCTCGCAGAAATATGGCAATGTGCATTGAGTAACTGACCCCCAGCGTATCATTTTGAAGCTTTATTGTAAGCCACCACAGGGCGTCTGCAGCAGTGTATAGTAGCCGAAACAGTGCAAACAAAATAAGTCAAATGTAAGCTGCCAATTAAGTTGTTTAAATGAAACCGATGTAACCGTTTTGTGTGAACGACCTTTTTTGTCTGATGTTTGGGAGCAAATTGCTGATTGTCATTTGCTCAATTCTATTATTTTTTAAAAGGGCAGCGGTCACATACAGTATCCGCCATTAGATTATATTGCAGAAGCCAATCCTAAGGGAAATAGAACAACAACTTAGTTTGTGGGACAAACAGCCTGCTACCTTCAGATATATCGCCACGGGCGGTAGCCAATCATAGCGCCTGCTGCCTATTCAATGCTGCCGTTTATGACAGCATTGAAGGCGGAATTCGACAGAATGGATCCAACTTTAAAACCAGTTGTATCTGTTTTATTGAAAACGGCTATGGATTGTTGGATTCACAGCCGGATCTCAACAATCCAAGTCCGTTTTAGCCTACATGCCCCCTTTTCAACTGTGGACAGGCGGAACATTGAATTCCTGTCGAGCTGGGCGAAAACAGCCCGGGATTCCATTTGTTGAGACTGTCGTTTCCGAATACCCCCCCCCCCACCCCCCAATACGTCTGTGTATCGATTGTGCACACCTGTTGACCCGCACATGCTGTATCAGTCGTTTGAACAGTGGATACATCGCTCAGTGATAACAGCACCAGCTTTAGATGTTCCTAAATGCATGCACTGTGTTTATTTCTGGTGACCGCGCAATTTGTGGCGCCACTCTCGCAGTGAGATTGCGCTGAGCTGGTGAACCCTCTCTGTTCCCCAGACATAATGACATATTTGCACAGCTCAGGGCCTCATTTAGTGCAGTTTAGATATTAGAGGTAACGTGTTTCTGTGACTATTATTAATAAGTTGTTTTGGTAACAATTACCCACTGAGATTCATACCAGAAAAAAAGTATTTTTGTTTCATCTCCACTGCGCGGATCCGCCGCTCGCTTAACATAATGATGAGCAGCGAAGAATGAAATGAATGCGTCGGCTCTCTGTGAAGTGGGGGGAGCACAGCAGGGGTGCGATGTGATCAACGACTCAGAAAGAACCCGTAAATTATTAACTCGGTGCTTCACAGGGTGATATAAATAAGGTAGAACTCTCCCAAAAACTGCTCTTTTTTTTTTTTCAAAAAGAAAAATCCCAGTAAGAGAAATGGCTCCTGGAAAAGTGAAGAAAATGTCCGTCAAGAAAGTCGAAGATACAGCGCGCCTCCAGTGGGCGAGGGTCGTAAATCGAGGGGAAGAGACGAGAAATTACTGCGTTGTCAAAGTGCTGGAGAAAACTGCGGCAATCCAATGCTCTGATTTGCAGAGAGAAGTTAAGGACCTCAGGAAATTCTTAGTGAAGGTCAATATAACCACTGGCTACTTACACGAAGATGACACGCAGTGACCTACAGTATGGCGCTCTGCTGGCTAGGTTACACAGCCATCTACCGTCTGCCCTTCAAAACATGGAACTTTCTGGAGCTGCTATGGAACATTCTGCAGGGAACATTCAAAAACTGCTATGAAACATTCTGCAGGGAACATTCAAGAACTGCTGTGGAACATTCTGTGGCTGCTATGGAATATTGCAGAGCTGCTACGGAACATTCTGTGGCTTCTAGTCAACATTCAAGAGCTGCTGAGGAACATTCCGCAGTTGCTATGGAACTTTCTGGAGCTGCTATGGAATATTCTGCGGCAGCTAGGGAACATTCAAGAGCTGCTGTGGAACCATCGTGAGCTGCTACAGAACCTTCTGCGTTTGCTGGTAGGGCCACAGGGAACGCAGGTGTTCCCCTTCCTGTTTGGGGCTGGCAGCTGACATCGCATGACACTGTGTTTCCTACTAACATGATTAAACTTTAAGTTGGATAGTACAGAGCTGTGAGTGTTTATTGTGAGTGATGTGTTTGGAACCGTAACAAAACAGATACAATCCAGTCATTGGATTCATAGTGACACATGAATATTGCCAACAGAAAGTGCAGCATTGTCTTATGGAACATTATAGTACAGAAGGTGAGAATTCCGTGGACCCCTTACCCAGAAACGGCTATTGGGACCAGCAAAAAACTAGTGTAAACCCCCAACAAACTGAGAACGTAAAAGGGAATTATAATAAGTGGAATATATATATATATGATGACATTACAGTACTTGCTGTCTTTATTTACAAAGCAACGTGAGTGCCACTTATTCAAAGAATATATATACATATCACAGTCACGCTTCCTGCTGCGAACAGCTCTGCGTAGCAGTGGGGTCCGGGGGCATTGTGCAGGCTAGAGGGGTGTTGTAAACTTGCGCATTACTCACATTAGTCTGCAGAGGGGTGCTGTGCTGCAGAGGGCTTATGTCAGTGCAGAGGGGTGCTGTGCAGCGCAGACCGAAGGGTGTTAGGCAGTGCAAACTGCAGAGGGGTTTGTGCTGTGCAGACTCGGGTTTGTGTGCTGGGTTATTTATATCAATATTATATAAGTAATTAAATATACTTAATTATAATGTAATTGTACTGGTCATGTGTTAGGCAGGCAGGCCGTCAGTCAGTGTAATGGGGTACAGTAGTGCAAAGACATGCTGTCAGTCAGCTTTTGTTAAAAAAAAAATTAATTGTGGTGTGTGGTCACTGTGGTGCACTGCACTGCAATCCAATACACCATATACTGCTGTCAGAAGCAGAACAAGTTCAGTGTGTGATTGTTCTGCCTCCAAGGTCCACGCAGTGTTATCCAAGGCCTGTCCATAAAAAAAAAAAAAAAAATACCATATAATAAAAATTTATTTTGCTGTTCTTTATTTTTTGCTGTATATAATTGCACCCCAATAACACAGCACAAGTTCCGTGTGTGATTGTTCTGCGTCCACGCAGCATTATACAAGCTGCACATTACAAACAAATTAAATTAATTAAAGTAAAAAAATCCAAATCAAATTTTTTCCTCTTTATTCATTGTTTGTGTGTACTGCGCCCATAGTATACTGTCAGAAGGTGCGTTTTTCGGCCTTCAAGCAGCTGTTATGCATTAGTATACACTGTCAGAAGGTGGGTGTGTGATTGTTCAGCCTCCAAGCAGCATTGTACAAGCTGCGCATTAAAAACAAATGAAATTTAAAAAATCCTAATACATTTTTCTCGTCTTTCTTCATTCACCCATAGTATACTGTCAGAAGCCACTTGTGTGACTTAGCATAGTTATCCAGCTACATCGGTGAAACCTTTTTCCCTAAAAACAATTGTGAGCTGTAAAGTGGTCAAAATTGTCTGGAAAGGGCTGGGAATTAATGTTATTGAGGTTATTATTACTCTAGGGACCAAAAAACGCACAAATTATGTGATTTGGGCGCTTTTTGACCATTTTTCAAAAAAATCCAAATGCTTTTCACCGCTGCTCGACAAAGCCAAATCTCAGCGAAAAATCCAAATCTTTGGCCCTGGCGATCATCCCTAACTGAGAGTCTTTTCAGTCCAGTTAAAGAGAGGTGTACTTTGCTTGCAGTGTTGTTTAGTCCTTTCTGAAATAGGGGTTGAAAACCGCAAAAAAGGAGAGTTCTAGTCCAATAGCTAAATAACCAATAGGATTGTGGAGGGTCCCGATGCGTTTCATCCAATTGTGGACTTCTTCAAGGGGAGCAGGATAATGAGTACTGCTCGCTGTGTAGGGGTTTACATTCGACTGTATGTTCAATTGATGGGGGCGTGGCCATGGTGTGGTGGCATCCTGTCTCAGTACCACACAAAACGAAAAAGGGGTGGAGCGCTAAAAATCAGTATAATGGTTAATTGAATTAATAGTAATATTTATTAAATGCTGTGCCTTTAAGCACTGGGTATATGATTATAAAAACACATATATTATTCAAAGGTCACAATTGTGTACATTACAGTATAAAATGTAAATAAAAATTACAAGTATAAAAAAGAAAGAATGGGTCTGATACTTATTGGTCTGGGGTCCCACTTTGGATTCTTTTTGGTATGGAAATGTTTTTGGTACCACACAAAGGCAGCATCCTGTCACAGTACCACACAAAGGCGGCATTCTGTCACAGTACCACACAAAGACGGCATCCTATCACAGTACCACACAAAGACGGCATCCTATCACAGTACCACACAGAGGTGGCATCCTATCACAGTACCACACAAAGGCGGCATCCTATCACAGTACCACACAGAGGCGGCATCCTGTCACAGTACCACGCTTGTAGTTACAGAGCTCTTCAGAACGACCCAATTTGTATCACAAAGGTTTGCAAATAGAATTTGCTGTGATAAATAATAAACTGAAATAAGAAATAAATAAATATTATCCCATTATATACAGTAGAATATATAGGAATATACTATACACTAGGCGATTCATCCCGCCCTATGGGCGCTCTTCACCCCGTTCTAAGGGGCTTTGCCCCCTTAACCGGGGAAAGTAGTTATTGCATGAAATATGGTTTGTGCAGGAGGGGCGGGTGGGGAAATACTGGTGGTGTAGGTGTTGTGGGTGTTTAGTGGTGGTGGGAGATGGGAGCGGGTGGTGCGTAACTGGGACAGCTGGGTTTGTGCGGGGACTTTCTCCGGACACAGTTGTTTAGTGGTGGCGGGAGAGGGGTGTGGGGTGGGTGGTGACAGGGACGGGGGTTCTGGCCGGGGACTTGCTCAGTGATATACCTGGGCAGGGTGGGTGTTTAGCGGCGGTGGGAGACGAAAGCGGGGTGGGGGTGACTGGGACAGTCGGGTCTGGGTGGGGACTTGTTTCGGAAACACACACATACCTGGCCGGGTCATCTTTTAAGTGGCAGCGGGGTGGATGGTGACAGTGACGGTTGGTTTTGGGCGGGGACTTGCTTAGTGATATACATGGCCGGGAATAGAGATGGGCAGAATGGGTCACTAAAAAAAGCTGGGATCAAGTGATCAATCTGTGCGAAGATCTGGATCTTTTAGACGGATCACCGGCTGATTTTTAAAAATGGGGTAATTGGATAATAACGAAGCATTATTTGTTATACAATCTTTTATTGGGGTAAACGGTAAAAGCGACAGTCTTTTTTTTTTTTTTAAACAGTGAGCTGAACAAATAAGAACATACATGACCGAGTAAAACACTAATCCATGGCTGTGTGCAGAATCTCCATCGATGGCAACCATCGATGGCCATCCCTAGCAGCAGCAGCCTTGTGATTGTTTCTTTCACTTGCACTCGCAGCACTGTACTCAGTCTCCGGAGTTAGTACATCTCAGCGGCCACAGGTGGCAGTGCTGAGCTCAGGCATATGCAATGTAATGGAAAATGAAACTGAAAGAATGACGGATCACCTGTTTGGGAGCGGCGGCTCACTCACTCGTTTATCTGATCCGTCCAAAAAGATCAGCTTCCTGCGCGAATGCCCCATCTGTACCCAGGTAAGCTGTTTAGCGGTGGTGGGAGAGAGGGTGAGGGACTTGCTGAGCATAGGGGGATTGTAGAGACGGGGCAGCTCTGGCAACTATGTGCTCAAAAACCATAGCAAGTTCCCCGGCAGCATGATGAGGACAGGGAAGGAGGGGGCAGGCGGGGTCAGTTCTCTGCGGGGAGTGGCAGCAGGACTCTGATTGTAAGTGTCCCCAGCTGCAGATAGGGTAGGAGCAACCTCCACACAGTAGGTTATCTGCCTGCAGGAAGTGGGGTGCAAATGGATCCCTGGGCACTGCAGGCTAGTTTGTAAGAAGCTGCTGCATGGATTCCTGTCTGTCATTCTGGGACTGTGTGTGGGCGGAGTAAGAGGCTCTGAGTGAGACTGGACTCCGCCCAGCGTTATAGACACACTCCCAGAATGATTGACACATGTAGCTAAATATATAAGAGATATGTCAAAAATCCAAGTATACAGAACGGGAGCAGTGGTACTGTGCAGTATCACATATCCCGGTATACATCACAGGAGCAGTGGTACTATGCAGTATCACATATCCCAGTATTCAGAACAGGAACAGTGGTACTGTGCGGTATCACATATCCCAGTATACAGAACAGGAGCAGTGGTACTGTGCAGTATCACATATCCCGGTATACAGAACAGGAGCAGTGGTACTATGCAGTATCACATATCCCGGTATACAGAACAGGAACAGTGGTACTATGCAGTATCACATATCCCGGTATACAGAACAGGAACAGTGGTACTATGCGGTATCACATATCCCGGTATACAGAACAGGAACAGTGGTACTGTGCGGTATCACATATCCCAGTATACAGAACAGGAGCAGTGGTACTGTGCAGTATCACATATCCCGGTATACAGAACAGGAGCAGTGGTACTATGCAGTATCACATATCCCGGTATACAGAACAGGAACAGTGGTACTATGCAGTATCACATATCCCGGTATACAGAACAGGAGCAGTGGTACTGTGCAGTATCACATATCCCGGTATACAGAACAGGAACAGTGGTACTATGCAGTATCACATATCCCGGTATACAGAACAGGAGCAGTGGTACTGTGCAGTATCACATATCCCAGTATACAGAACAGGAGCAGTGGTACTGTGCAGTATCACATATCCCGGTATACAGAACAGGAGCAGTGGTACTATGCAGTATCACATATCCCAGTATACAGAACAGGAGCAGTGGTACTGTGCAGTATCACATATCCCGGTATACAGAACAGGAGCAGTGGTACTATGCAGCATCACATATCCCAGTATACAGAACAGGAGCAGTGGTACTGTGCAGTATCACATATCCCGGTATACAGAACAGGAGCAGTGGTACTGTGCAGTATCACATATCCCAGTATACAGAACAGGAGCAGTGGTACTGTGCAGTATCACATATCCCGGTATACAGAACAGGAGCAGTGGTACTATGCAGTATCACATATCCCAGTATACAGAACAGGAGCAGTGGTACTGTGCAGTATCACATATCCCAGTATACAGAACAGGAGCAGTGGTACTGTGCAGTATCACTAATCCCAGTATACAGAACAGGAGCAGTGGTACTATGCAGTGTCACATATCCCAGTATACAGAACAGGAGCAGTGGTACTGTGCAGTATCACACATCCCAGTATACAGAACAGGAGCAGTGTTACTGTGCAGTATCACTAATCCCAGTATACAGAACAGGAGCAGTGGTACTATGCAGTATCACATATCCCAGTATACAGAACAGGAGCAGTGGTACTATGCAGTGTCACATATCCCAATATACAGAACAGGAGCAGTGGTACTGTGCAGTATCACACATCCCAGTATACAGAACGGGAGCAGTGGTACTGTGCAGTATCACACATCCCAGTATACAGAACGGGAGCAGTGGTACTGTGCAGTATCACATATCCCAGTATACAGAACGGGAGCAGTGGTACTATGCAGTGTCACATATCCCAGTATACATCACAGGAGCAGTGGTACTATGCAGTATCACACATCCCAGTATACAGAACGGGAGCAGTGGTACTATGCAGTGTCACATATCCCAGGTATACAGAATGGGAGCAGTGGTACTGTGCAGTGTCAGATACGTCGTGGGGCATGACCATGCTGTGGAGGAATAGGTGGGGTGTGATGTTGCTGTAGGGGAGTAGGTGGGGCATGGCCATGCTGTGGAGGAGTAGGTGGTAACAGGTGTCATGTTGCTGTGGGGGAGTAGGTGGGGTGTGACCTTGCAGTGGGACAGTAGGTGGGGTATGGCCATGCTGTGCGGGAGTAGGTGGGGTGTAACCTTGCAGTGGGACCGTAGGTGGGGTATGGCCATGCTGTGCGGGAGTAGGTGGGGTGTGACCTTGCAGTGGGGAGCGGCCATACCACAATGGCCTCAGACAGCACATCCTGTATTATGACTTCTCATTAGAACTGTGTAGTAAATATCCTCTATTCTAAATACATTTCCTCTATGGAATAACACAGTTAAACAAAATGTATTTTCCTCTTAATGCCGCTGTAGTAACAGGCGCTGAGTTTGCTTACACCGCCGAATGCATTTCTATCTCTCAGAATGCTTAGTCCTCCACAAAGAGGCCGCAATTCCATTTTCTGGTATAAATAATGGTCCTGACATAATTTAGTGGACTTTCTTTTCATTTGGTTGCCTAATGACTGGGAAAGTGATGAGACGGACTTATCTTATCCCAGTGACTCACTACCACTAAATATCATTTAATCAGCTTCCCAATGACTAAAGGATGAGTCACTGGGGGAATGTACGTACACTATAGATCTTCCATCCACTACGTCAGAGGTTCCCAATCTTTTTTGATTCACGGCACCCTAGAGAATCAGATTTTTTTTCACGGCACCCCTAGGTCCAAAAGAAAAAAAATTAGATTGGGTTTCTATACGATTCTTAGCAGCAGTTATGTGGTAAAGGGCAGGATTTGCTTCTGTTCGTACACATTCTATGATTTGCAGCCACCAGCACTGGTTTTGCTCCTAAATAATTAACCATTAATAATTTGAGTTGGTCCTGGACCACCAAGCCGCGGCACCCCTGCAAGTGTCCCGAGGCACCCCAGGGAGCCACGGCACACAGTTTGGGAACCACTGCACTACGTGCATTTCTATGGCAGGCAGCCTGTAATTAATTTTACTGAGAATACCTGACGTTACAGATACTGCTCTATGTCCTGAGGAGCGCAGCTCAGGTTCCTCTGTCTGATAGCGGCCCCGCTACAAGGAGACTGATATGTGACACGGACAATATATTCTATCATATCATTTTTTACTGATGATTTTGCCACCCTCAGGCCCAGTAGTGTTGTAACTAGAGGGCGGGGGAAGGGGGGATGCCGGTGAAGGGGTGAAGGCCTCTGCAGATTCCGTGGGGTTTGCCTGCCCCCACGAAATCTGCTAAAACTAGGAGGCTGGCGTGTGCGGCAGAATATGATAAAAAAAAACTCAAACCGCTGAGAGGCCCTCTGATTGGCTGAGAGAGCTCTCAACCAATCAGCGGCCTCACATTCAGACGTCCGGCGATTGGCTGTGAGCGCTCTCTCGCAGCCAATCAGAGGGCCGCCCAGTCTTTTGAAAGTTTCTGGAAGGGTATGATCAGAATTAAGGGCTCATTGCTGCCTCGAGGCTACTCGTGGGTTAATCACAGGTCTGCAATTGAATAGCTCACAGCACTATACCAGAATAGACCATGGGCAGATTATTTATTAATCCTGGAGAAGTGATAAAATAGAAGGTGATAATGCAGCAGCCAATCAGCTACTAACTGTCATTTGTCAAATTCAGTCTGTTACCTGACAGTTAAGAGCTGGTTGGCTGGTGCGTTATCACCTTCCACTTTGTCACTTCCCGAAGCTTAATATATCTGCCCGCTGAGCATGTGACACAGGAAATCTGCCCCTGTATATGGACTCCCTGACAGCTGGTGCCACGTGACTGTTGGAGGAGGATGTGGCACCAACATTTAAAAAGGGTAACAAAAAATCAAACATTTCTGACCCTGAATTCTGCTGAGGATAAATCTGACGACAATATGAGAATTTCAAAGAAGTGCTAGTCAGAGCAAACACTTGGGGTACAGAGAGAGGAACCCCAACCGATCTTACACTTAAGGAAATCAACAATGAATGAAATAAGTTTTTTTTTGCTAAATTAAGATATACATAAAAACCATATGACAAAGACATCGTACAGGTCCGAGATCCCCTTTATTTGCTATAAATGTAGCACCTCTAATAACGGCCAATGTTTATAAAAAAAAAAAAGTCTCCTGATTACAAACCAGGATTGTACCATACAAAACTTAAATAAAATGTGGTTTTGTTTTTTTGACATGTAATTGAGAACAGATTGTGCAACAACCCGTCCGTTTTATCACAACACAAAAGAATTTTGGAAAGTTGCGTCATACAAAACGTTATCTGCGGGATGTCGCAGGTATGTGACTGGCACGTTCAACACAAACTCCAGATTTTCTGCTATAATTCTTATACTTAAATTACAATATATTATAGAATAAACTTTCCCCAACACAGGACGCAAAGGTGCGGAACTGGGCGCCCGCTATACAAAACTTTCTTCCATGTTCGAGCAGAGGAGAAATGAATCAACAAGTCGCGGCTTGACCAGCTGTTGTAAGTCTAAGTCTTCGATGCCTTCTGGATACGTTACCGCCAGCCTGCGTAGCGCTGCCTGGAAAATATACATTAGACCAATTTACCTCATACAGTACGTATTCTCATTATACAGTGCGTTATGGATGAACATAACAAAAATCGGTATTTATATGTTAGCCGGGGCGCCCGGCTACGCTACGCTGACAATGTAGCTTTGGCTACGTTATCAGCATAGCAATTGCCGGGCGGGCGGCTTATCTGTGGGCTTGGGCAGGGATTGTGCGGCTGGGCAGCCAGGGATGGGGGGGTTAACTTACATATTTGTGGCGGCGGCGGGGAATCAGCGGCGGCTGGCATCTCTATGAGGCGGAAAACAATGGCGGCGCTTTAGCATAGTCACCGCTGGGGGAGCATCACATGGTTTCCCAGCTCCCCCAGCGGCACTACGCTAATAGCGTACCTGCCCGACTGTAATAGCATACCTGCCCGACTGTCATGGAGGCCGGGACCGAGTGCTGGAGCCGCCAGGGACATCATGGATGGTTAGTATCATGCACACTACACACACATTACACACACACACACAACATGCACTTACACAATCATATGGCCACTATCCACTTCATAACCCCAGTGTCCACGTGGGCGTGGAGTTAATTTTATAAAGTGTGGCGAACGGTCGAGCCCGAAGCGTGGCGAGCGCAATGAGGCCCCGCGAGGGGATGTGGAAAACTAAGCAAATAGCTTAGTGGGTGCCCAACTAACATATAAGTACCCAAAAATTCATTATATGTGATAATACTGAATACAGAAATGGTATGAAATCAGGGTAAACCTTAATATACAAACATCTCCAGTACAAGTATCCTCCGTGCGACACAAGTTCTAAACGCTGTATGACTAGAGGTGCCTAGGGGTGACCCCGGCTACAGGGCGGCACAGCTAAGAAGTTGGCCAGATGAGGCCAGGAGTTTTTGTTTTTTAACTGGTGAGGAAGGAGGAGGCAATGCTCACAAAATTGTCGGGGGTGTACGTGAGTGCTGCTTTGGCAGTTGGGAGGGGGCAATGACATGATGGGGGGTGACCAATAATGTTGGGTCTAGGGGCAGCCTGACTCCTAAATTCACCCTAGTGTATGACTCTATTGCCCCGGGCGTCTTTGCATGCAAATGTTTCTTTTATGCTTTTTTTCACACAAGCAACTTCTGCTGATTAAAATGATATGCAGCATGCCTATTTTCAGTGTGTGACTGCGGCTGTATCTGCATTAGAATTGAATATTACAGTGTTTTCCAGGAATCTTATTACTAATTATTAACACTTAGTATCTCACTGGCATGCCGCACTGGGCCTCCCAGCTTATGATAGTTTTTGGGGTGCCGCACCCTGCACCTAGATATAGCGCTAGGGACCCCCAATATACAGAGAAGCCTTGACGTGGCTTGGGGGCATAGCATACACCTGCGCAGGTATATGTAACCAATATCTCTGAATTCGATTATCATGTAGTGTTCCAGATTGGTTACTAACATTACTCAGTGTGCTGAGGGGAAAAATGTCTTGTTTTACTTACCCAGTATTAACCCCTCCCTCATGCACCTGGGTAATGTTACTAAACTAATTGAGCATCTACCACTATCTGTATGAGTGTTTTCCAGGACACCAATGTACCGTAGCATTTCCAGGACACCAATGTACCGTAGCATTTCCAGGACACCAATGTACCGTAGCATTTCCAGGACACCAATGTACCGTAGCATTTCCAGGACACCAATGTACCATAGCATTTCCAGGACACCAATGTACCGTAGCATTTCCAGGACACCAATGTACCATAGCATTTCCAGGACACCAATGTACCATAGCATTTCCAGGACACCACTGTACTGTGACAATTTGAATGCAGATACAGCCACAGTCACACACTGAATAGAGGCATGCTGCATATCATTTTAATCAGTAAAGGCTGCTTGTGTGTCCCTTTGTATGTTAATGGGAAATGTTTTAAAAAAAAAGGCTTGACACTGCCGAGTTGTGACACGGCATGGCACGACTAGAAGGGATGTTTAACACGAAGAGAGGCAAGATGGGCACTGACACATCTTATATTATATGGGTCGTTTGCTTTTTTTTTTCATGACAATTTTTTTGACCTTGGCTCTAGCTCCACCTCTAAGCAGGGCCCCAAACATTACCTGTGGTGGAATATCAGATATTGTATACTATATTGATTGTGAAGTATTTACTATCACAGACACTGGTGATTGCCCATTTGGGTCCTCGTCTATCTTCTCCCTCAATACTGTTCTTTAAAAAACATTTAATGTAAGATATTTTTGGGGTGATAGGAGAGTTTACAACATACCAGGCAGGCAACAAGGACGGCGTCACTGCTGTATCGCTCCTCTGGGCGTCGGCAGAGAGTAACCAGACGCGGGATACCTGTCAAGCAGAACATATTAAACTCCACATGCGCTGAACACGTACAAACTGTGATGATGCTTTAAACTATTTCCGGTTCATTAATACCTTCAAAACTATTTGTAAGGTTTCTCGATGTCCTGCAAATGCCTTATTATTATAGTCATATCCCATTTTGTTGTCATCTGCTCTTCAATACCAGTCCACAAGTATCCTCAACAGGTCATGTTTTAAGGATTTCTGTATGTGGAAGCAGGTGGCATATTTCCTGAGCCAGCAAAATAGATTACCTCAACTGTGCAAGATTAAAGAAATCCAGAAAACATGGCCTGCTGATGTTGACTGGGGTTGGAAACCACTGTTCTGTGCCTATGGCAGGAATTAACAAGCAGCATTCTAGTTGTGGAATGGGAATGATGGCTTCGGACGCTATAGATTTTGGGGGGGGGAGGGGGGACGTACAGTATTTATAAAAATAAGTTGATCAAAAAAGTTAAATTTTAGTGTATAACAGAGGTTTAAGGTGGGCATACATTAGGGTGACTTGTCCCGTCGGAGAAGTCTCCCACAATCCACACTGGAGCCGCCCTGGAAAGTCCTGGGCATCAGAGTCGCAAGCGATATATCGCATGTAGCCCTTTTGCTTGCAATATATTGAATGCGATCCCATCCAAGAGATTGCTTCTGCAGCCGGTGCTGCTTGCAGACTCCGGTGCGATGCTCACGGGACCGAGCGTCGCATCGGACCTGCTGTCATTCCCCTGCGATTTGGGCTCTTTTCATGCGATTGATAGCTGCAGTTGCAGGAAAAAGAGCCCAAATTGCATGAAACACGGCCAGTATATGGGGGCCTTTACTTTCACAGGAAGCCAAGGTGTTCTAGAATGCGCAAATATTCCACCACCTTCTAAGAAGGAAAATAAAGATCCCGCGTATTCTCCGTTAGTGATGCCAGCTCTGCAGTCCGCTGCTCCTACTGGCAATGGGTTATGGTACTAGCACTGTAACACTGGGCCACGGTAACATGTACGTACATTTATGTTTTATGACAGCTTGAGCGATGTCTGGATCCCGGCACAGCCGTGCGAGTGTGACTGCAGACTTCTGGAGGACTCGCTCACAGGCCGAGACTTCCGCTAAACTCCCGGTCTGGGGCTTTTCAGACAGCATAGCGATGAGCATCCCCACCCCTGCGTGACAGCGGAGGAAGCTGTGTTATTGTATTGGATACCCGCAGCCATTAAGTTCTGGAGCAATTAGAAGTGTATTATTTCCTGTGCCAGTCCCACAATATGCCCCCCGATGTTCACATAAATACTGGACAATAAAGATATTAATTGAAAGTTGCCATCAATCGCTAAATTAATTGGATAAGGTAAAATATGGAACAACCCTGGCGCGTGTTAGCATTCATTAAAAACTGCTCCAAACCTTTTCATTTGCATTTTTTTTTAAGTAACCAGATGGCATTTTCCATACTTATACTGGGAAATTTTATCTGCCCGAAATTACAAAACAAAACAAAATTAAAAAGAGTCCTGTGATAATAATGCCACCTTAAGTTGGCAAATTCCCAGAGCCAAATGTGGATCCTCTACCCATCCTTCCTGCCCAGGCCAGTGTGATCAGCTCTGTGTGTCTGATGGACCCAGCCAGTGTGATCAGCTGTGTGTGTCTGATGGACCCGGCCAGTGTGATCAGCTGTGTGAGTCTGATGGACCCGGCCAGTGTGATTAGCTGTGTGTGATGGACCTGGCCAGTGTGATCAGCTGTGTGTGTGTGATGGACCCGGCCAGTGTGATCAGCTGTGTATGAGTCTGATGGACCCGACCAGTGTGATCAGCTGTGTGTTTTTCTGATGGACCCGGCCAGTGTGATCAGCTCTGTGTATCCGATGGACCTGGCCGGTGTGATCAGCTGTGTGAGTCTGATGGACCCGGCCAGTGTGATCAGCTGTGTCTGTCGGATGGACCTGGCCAGTGTGATCAGCTGTGTGTGTGTGATGGACCCGGCCAGTGTGATCAGCTGTGTGTGAGTCTGATGGACCCGGGCAGTGTGATCAGCTGTGTGTGTCTGATGGACCCGGCCAGTGTGATCAGCTGTGTGTGTGTCTGATGGACCCGATCAGTGTGATCAGCTGTGTGTATCCAAAGGACCCGGCCAGTGTGATCAGCTGTGTGTGTGTGTCTGATGGACCCGGCCAGTGTGATCAGCTGTGTGTGTCTGATGGACCCGGCCAGTGTGATCAGCTGTGTGTCTGATGGACCCGGCCAGTGTGATCAGCTGTGTGTGACTGATGGACCCGCCAGTGTGATCAGCTGTGTGTGTGTCCGATGGACCCGGCCAGTGTGATCAGCTGTGTGTGTGTATGATGGACCCGGCCAGTGTGATCAGCTGTGTGTCTGATGGACCCAGCCAGTGTGATCAGCTGTGTGTGTGTGTCTGATGGATCCGGCCAGTGTGATCAGCTGTGTGTGTCTGATGGACCCGGCCAGTGTGATCAGCTGTGTGTGTCTGATGGACCCGGCCAGTGTGATCAGCTGTGTGTGTCCGATGGACCCGACCAGTGTGATCAGCTGTGTGTGTGATGGACCCGGCCAGTGTGATCAGCTGTGTGTGTGTCTGATGGACCCGGCCAGTGTGATGAGCTGTGTGTCCAATGGACCCGGCCAGTGTGATCAGCTGTGTGTGTCTGATGGACCCGGCCAGTGTGATCAGCTGTGTGTGTGTGATGGACCCGGCCAGTGTGATCAGCTCTGTGTGTGTGATGGACCCGGCCAGTGTGATCAGCTGTGTGAGTCTGATGGACCCGGCCAGTGTGATCAGCTGTGTGTCTGTCGGATGGACCTGGCCAGTGTGATCAGCTGTGTGTGATGGACCCGGCCAGTGTGATCAGCTGTGTGTGTCCGATGGACCCGACCAGTGTGATCAGCTGTGTGTGTGATGGACCCGGCCAGTGTGATCAGCTGTGTGTGTCTGATGGATCCGGCCAGTGTGATCAGCTGTGTGTGTCTGATGGACCCGGCCAGTGTGATCAGCTGTGTGTGTCTGATGGACCCGACCAGTGTGATCAGCTGTGTGTGTGATGGACCCGGCCAGTGTGATCAGCTGTGTGTGTGTCTGATGGACCCGGCCAGTGTGATGAGCTGTGTGTCCAATGGACCCGGCCAGTGTGATCAGCTGTGTGTGTCTGATGGACCCGGCCAGTGTGATCAGCTGTGTGTGTGTGATGGACCCAGCCAGTGTGATCAGCTGTGTGTGTGATGGACCTGGCCAGTGTGATCAGCTGTGTGTGTCTGATGGACCCAGCCAGTGTGATCAGCTGTGTGTGTCTGATGGACCCGGCCAGTGTGATCAGCTGTGTGTCTGATGGACCTGGCCAGTGTGATCAGCTGTGTGTGATGGACCCGACCAGTGTGATCAGCTGTGTGTGTCTGATGGACCCGGCCAGTGTGATCAGCTGTGTGTCTGATGGACCCGGCCAGTGTGATCAGCTGTGTGTGTCTGATGGACCCAGCCAGTGTGATCAGCTGTGTGTGTCTGATGGACCCGGCCAGTGTGATCAGCTGTGTGTGTGTGATGGACCCGGCCAGTGTGATCAGCTGTGTGTGTCTGATGGACCCGGCCAGTGTGATCAGCTGTGTGTGTGATGGACCCGGCCAGTGTGATCAGCTGTGTGTGTGTGATGGACCCGGCCAGTGTGACCAGCTGTGTGTGTCCGATAGACCCAGTCAGTGTGATCAGCTGTGTGTGTGATGGACCCGGCCAGTGTGATCAGCTGTGTGTGTGATGGACCCGGCCAGTGTGATCAGCTGTGTGTGTGTGATGGACCCGGCCAGTGTGATCAGCTGTGTGTGTGTCTGATGGACCCGGCCAGTGTGATCAGCTTTGTGCGTCTGATGGACCCGACCAGTGTGATCAGCTGTGTGTTTTTCTGATGGACCCGGCCAGTGTGATCAGCTCTGTGTATCCGATGGACCTGGCCGGTGTGATCAGCTGTGTGAGTCTGATGGACCCGGCCAGTGTGATCAGCTGTGTCTGTCGGATGGACCTGGCCAGTGTGATCAGCTGTGTGTGTGTGATGGACCCGGCCAGTGTGATCAGCTGTGTGTGAGTCTGATGGACCCGGGCAGTGTGATCAGCTGTGTGTGTCTGATGGACCCGGCCAGTGTGATCAGCTGTGTGTGTGTCTGATGGACCCGATCAGTGTGATCAGCTGTGTGTATCCAAAGGACCCGGCCAGTGTGATCAGCTGTGTGTGTGTGTCTGATGGACCCGGCCAGTGTGATCAGCTGTGTGTGTCTGATGGACCCGGCCAGTGTGATCAGCTGTGTGTCTGATGGACCCGGCCAGTGTGATCAGCTGTGTGTGACTGATGGACCCGCCAGTGTGATCAGCTGTGTGTGTGTCCGATGGACCCGGCCAGTGTGATCAGCTGTGTGTGTGTATGATGGACCCGGCCAGTGTGATCAGCTGTGTGTCTGATGGACCCAGCCAGTGTGATCAGCTGTGTGTGTGTGTCTGATGGATCCGGCCAGTGTGATCAGCTGTGTGTGTCTGATGGACCCGGCCAGTGTGATCAGCTGTGTGTGTCTGATGGACCCGGCCAGTGTGATCAGCTGTGTGTGTCCGATGGACCCGACCAGTGTGATCAGCTGTGTGTGTGATGGACCCGGCCAGTGTGATCAGCTGTGTGTGTGTCTGATGGACCCGGCCAGTGTGATGAGCTGTGTGTCCAATGGACCCGGCCAGTGTGATCAGCTGTGTGTGTCTGATGGACCCGGCCAGTGTGATCAGCTCTGTGTGTGTGATGGACCCGGCCAGTGTGATCAGCTCTGTGTGTGTGATGGACCCGGCCAGTGTGATCAGCTGTGTGAGTCTGATGGACCCGGCCAGTGTGATCAGCTGTGTGTCTGTCGGATGGACCTGGCCAGTGTGATCAGCTGTGTGTGATGGACCCGGCCAGTGTGATCAGCTGTGTGTGTCCGATGGACCCGACCAGTGTGATCAGCTGTGTGTGTGATGGACCCGGCCAGTGTGATCAGCTGTGTGTGTCTGATGGATCCGGCCAGTGTGATCAGCTGTGTGTGTCTGATGGACCCGGCCAGTGTGATCAGCTGTGTGTGTCTGATGGACCCGACCAGTGTGATCAGCTGTGTGTGTGATGGACCCGGCCAGTGTGATCAGCTGTGTGTGTGTCTGATGGACCCGGCCAGTGTGATGAGCTGTGTGTCCAATGGACCCGGCCAGTGTGATCAGCTGTGTGTGTCTGATGGACCCGGCCAGTGTGATCAGCTGTGTGTGTGTGATGGACCCAGCCAGTGTGATCAGCTGTGTGTGTGATGGACCTGGCCAGTGTGATCAGCTGTGTGTGTCTGATGGACCCAGCCAGTGTGATCAGCTGTGTGTGTCTGATGGACCCGGCCAGTGTGATCAGCTGTGTGTCTGATGGACCCGGCCAGTGTGATCAGCTGTGTGTGTCTGATGGACCCGGCCAGTGTGATCAGCTGTGTGTGTCTGATGGACCCAGCCAGTGTGATCAGCTGTGTGTGTCTGATGGACCCGGCCAGTGTGATCAGCTGTGTGTGTGTGATGGACCCGGCCAGTGTGATCAGCTGTGTGTGTCTGATGGACCCGGCCAGTGTGATCAGCTGTGTGTGTGATGGACCCGGCCAGTGTGATCAGCTGTGTGTGTGTGATGGACCCGGCCAGTGTGACCAGCTGTGTGTGTCTGATGGACCCGGCCAGTGTGATCAGCTGTGTGTGTGATGGACCCGGCCAGTGTGATCAGCTGTGTGTGTGTGATGGACCCGGCCAGTGTGACCAGCTGTGTGTGTCCGATAGACCCAGTCAGTGTGATCAGCTGTGTGTGTGATGGACCCGGCCAGTGTGATCAGCTGTGTGTGTGATGGACCCGGCCAGTGTGATCAGCTGTGTGTGTGTGATGGACCCGGCCAGTGTGATCAGCTTTGTGCGTCTGATGGACCCGGCCAGTGTGATCAGCTGTGTGCATCTGATGAGGGTGTATATATGCCCTGCGGATGTGTTAGGGTTTTCCAGTATACATATTACTTACTATATTACCTATTTCTGAGTGATAATGACTTTACCTGTATGGTTACTTGTACAGGTAGATTGTCCGGACAGGTGGATGGTGGCGAAGATATGTCCTGTTGTAAATAACGTGCCCTCTTTACTGACGCGGGACCACGCAATGGCTTACCGCCACAGGGACTTTGTGCGTCTACATCCCTTACTGGCCATGGGCCTCCAGAACCCCTGCCCTCAGTGACCCTAGCATACACTGATAAACTTACATAATATGCAAATATTAGAGAACTATTACTGGAATATTTACCATTTTCTTGAAGAATTTCCCAGGCGCTCTGATCCAGAATCGACAAATTGGCTAAAATTGTAACAATCTGTAAAAGTTTAGAAAACCCAGAAATCTACATGTTATCCGATGTGTCACATGGATGCTAAAAATATAACATTGGTTTCTTTCAATTAGATTATAACAGCTAATTATGTATAAACGGATTAACAGCTGAACATTCAGTGATCTGAACGCCGCACAGATTTTTAATGAAAAATTATAGAATATACAGAATTTCCGCACAGTTCCCGTTTGTCATCATTTTCTCTCGCTCAGGAAGTTATTACTAATTTAGGTGGAAAAATAAACAATACAGTAACTCATAGGCCAGTGGTTCCCAAGCTGTGTGCCCTGGCACCCTGGGGTGCCTTGGAGTAGTTGCAGGGGCGCCTACAATTATTTAAGACCAACGTAATATTTTTTTCCTGATTTTCTCAACGAGAAGCTTTTGACCTAGGAGCGCCGTGAATAATTTTTGATCCTCTGGGGTGCCGTGATTAAAAAAAGTTTGGAAACCAGTGCCATAGGCTGTTGTCACACAAACTGTTTTCTATTAACAGGAAAACAACTTGATAAAACTAAAATATGATCAGCAGAAAGGTCTTTATAGTACAGTGGGTATAGATAGTAGTCAAAATTATTATTATTATTATTATTATTATTATTATTATATTATTTATCAAACTTTTTTTCTGTATGTTATTGGAGCTTATGTGCATGTATTCTTAAAAAATAGTCATCTACAGAGAACTTCTATTTTAAGGGTGCAATTCAGTTTGCTTCTTGGGCTCCCACCACTAGAGGGAGCCCGAGATCAGCAATTCAATTGTTCCACCATTCAAGTGTGAGTGCAGCGGAAACTGACATTTTTGCTCACAGCTACCCCAAGGTGGCGGGCAGAAATGTGCGAAAAAGGTCCCGTTTGGACACCCGAAAGGGCTCTTTTTGCATCGCTGGCAGGACTTTTGTGGGCGTCCAAAGTTAATGGGCGCCTGATTGGATCAACAACTGAATTGCTATGATGGGTACCCATTACTTAAAAACCCCAGTTGAATCGCTCCTTAAGAATACAATTACAGCTGTGTATCATAGCAGTGTGTATCTGTGTAAGATAAGATACATAAAATAAATGAAATGGCAGGAGCATTGTATGGGGGAGGAGCTTCTCTATCTGATACAGCTCAATGTATAGACAGGTGTGCTAATAGATAAGGACACGGCCAGCTTCACTGTGAACAGTGTCCATAGGGCTATAGAGATGCCTGAACAGGTTGAAGAAGGTGGAAGTCATTTTTTAATGCACAATTACCGTTGAGCGATGTTACAAAAGGTAAGGATGAAATAAAGTCAGTCTTGTGAACTGTTGGTACTTGTCGCTGATTTGGAAAGTAGTAAGAAGTGTCATTACATACAGTCAGTGCCTGTGTCACTCATAAACAGCATTTAGTGGAACCGAAATCCCGCAAGGTCCCGTCCTAAGTAGATGCATCAGCCTCATTCATTACAGCTGAAAGCCAGTATATGGCTCTCTGATGACTGAAGGTTTTCATCAATATAATCATCAAATTTCAAATGCAAAAAAATATAAATGTGATTGCGAGGTTATCATAAATGTTTCAATTACACAGAACTAATTATAGTGTATACGGTGATGTTACCTTGGAGGAATTGAGATTGAGTAGTGATTTCATTATCTTTTAGGAGTAAAACATGCGGTTTATCAGTAGGAAAAATGTCTCCCCCGTGACTTCATTTATAACTTTATTATAATTTCGTCTTCAGCATCTTCACCAACTTTCGCACAGCTGAAAAAGTGCAGGAACTAAACCTTTAGCGCGGTGACGTCAGGGATCCACGGCGAAGTGTGTGCTAACGGAGAACTCTATGGGAAGTTTCAATGAAATGTGTTTTTTTGAAAGCTCTATTTGGGCTCCAATTAATCTTGGTTGAAAGTACCAGGTATTGAAATGAAACTGCTTTATTCTGCAGGATGCTCAGTATTGAATTCAGCCACGATGTTCCGTACTGGAATTCTGGATCAAGGCCAGAAACAGTCCAGGTTTTTCTTCGCACCTTATAGAGGAAAACTTTAGTGTCCCTTAGATGGCGGATATGTTACACATTGGTCTGACCCGTGAATGTTCACACTGTCTATACATCAGTTACTCAGACTCATTACCCATGATCTGGATATGAAAGAAGTGATGTGTAAAGGCCCATACACACTGGGCGACTTTGAGCTGAAAGTTGCTCAAAACAGCAGGTTTGAGCGGCTTTCAGCTCAAAGTCGCCCAGTGTGTATGGCCCGGCGATGAGCGCTGCTGCGTGCTCCCGCAACATCGCCGCCACTCATCTGCTGGTTATACCATCCTCCCCCCCACCGTCTGCGCCAGGCAGGGGGAAAGCCGCTCAGTGTGTATGCACTGAGCGGCTTTCCCCCAGCGATGAATGCGATCATCGCTGTCCATACATGTTGGGCCATGTCACCCAGCGTGTATGCACCTTAAGTGCACTAAGGGTTTGTAGAAAACTGATCAATGTTCTCAATTATACTTTGTTAGCAAAACAAAAAAACACACAACGGGGCAAAACAATGCTGTACTGCAGATGGGGCAGATGTAAGAGAGAGTTATTCCCCATACACACTAGACGAGATAGTAAAATAAATCATTCAGAGGGTCCTTCTGAGCGATATCTTTTACCATCTCGTCTAGTGTGTACTCTCAATATCATTAACAATGTGCCCAGACAGTTCAGACGATGGACATCCTCATTAATAAATCAGCCAGTATTTACACTGCACAGAAAAAATATAACCCACCCAAATCTAACTCTCTCTGCACATGTTACATCTGCCCCACCTACAGTGCAGCATGGTTTTGACATTTGCGTGCTTTTTTGCTTGGCTATCAAAGTTGAATAAGGCCCAAAAACCCAGCGTAACGCAGAACTGGGCAGGACGATGGCGGAATAAAATATCTGCCAAATTCTGAAAAACCTTGGCTGAAAAACCTGCAGGAATTTTTTTTTTTTGCTGAACATGAAAGTAACAGAGGAGTAACAGCAGAGGATTCTGATGGCTCCCTAATGTCGGCTGCATGTCGCCGACATGCATGCACAACGTGTGTCGGCAACAACAAGTCTATATTGTGCACGTGTAGTAGTGTATACAGAGGTCAGCCCTTACGTCAACGATTTTTAGGGACATTTATCGTCCATATAGGAATGATAATAGAGTAGTGTGTACGCCGTCAGGGCAGCCGAGAGGAATGCCGGGCCCCGGTAAAATTTTGGGGGGCGTGACCTAAGTGTGGGAGGTGTGGCCACCTCCCGCGCTTATGCCATGACCCCAACATGTTTATAGGGGGGGTGAAAGAAAACTCTAAACTCAGCAGCACACACCTACACCATGGGTGGTATTCAATGAGGCTGATTCGCCAGGTTTTTATGGCGATTTTGTGCTGTAAGGCAAATTATTTACTAAAACGGTGAATCACCCTATTCAATGACCAGATGGCGAATACATTTCAAGTTTTTTTTCGCCATGATTCACCAAGTAGCAATTGCTATCTTTTTATGGTGAAGTGGAAGGTGAACTTTTAAAATAAAGTGTTTTGTTTTTTACATTTGGTGTCAAAAAATCAGGAATTTTATTCTGAGGAGGGGCATGCTATTTTTATTCATGTGCTGTAAGCACATGAATATATATTTAATTTAAAAAAAATATATATATATATATATTTTTTTTTTTACACAGACCAGCCAGCAGGGGGCCGGAGCCGAGCCGCTCATTAGATATTCATATATTCACTGCACCCGATCATTACATAAGCATGATCGGGTGTAGTGAATATACCCGGTCCCCTGCTGGCACCCCCGGGGGGCTGCCTGGCATCCGGGGAGCCCACCTCCCCCCCGCAAACGTTCTGGGGCAGGCAGGGAGACTTCCATCTCCCTGCCTGCCGCCGTCCTCGGGCTCCCTGCGGCATCGCCGCAGGAGTTAAGATTCGCCAGTCAGGGGCAGCGAGCCCCTGACTCGTTGAATACTGGAGCCGGCGAGGCTCCGGAACGCAGCGAGCAGTGGTGAATGTGCAGCGAATCCTAAACAGGATTCGCTGCACATCGCCAAAATGCTCATTGAATACTGCCCCATGTGTTGTGCTGACAGTAGGCTCAGCATGAGCTCACACCAGTGGCGAAGCTTGCTTTGCGGCGCCCCCCCGCCGGCCTCCCTCCCCCCCTCCCTTGGCCGCCCGTGCCCCCCCATCACCGCAGGCTTACCTGTCTGCGCTGCAGCGCGTCCCGGCTCCCCTCCTGGCTTCAATTAATTCTATGCAGACGGACCACGATAAAATGGCCGCCGCCATCCGCAGACAGTTTCAGAGAACTGTCTGCTTTATGGGGCGGCCATTTTATCGTGGTCCGTCGCGCAGAGCCGGGACGCGCAGACAGGTAAGCCTGCGGGGGATGGGGGGCGGGGGCATTACTATAGCACCACAGCCCCCCCGGCGCCCCCACATGCACTGCGGCCCCCCGCGACCGCGGGGGCTGCGGTGCTATAGTTACGCCCCTGGCTCACACGCTGTCAGGGAGACACTCATGCTGAGACTGCTATCAGCACAGCACATGCTGTAGAGGTGTGTGCTGCTGCTGCCCGGGATGGATGAAGGGGGAAGGGAGGGGTCGGACCAGTGTCCCTGCTGGGCCCCTCCAGCAAGCCCGGGTAATTAGTACCCACTCCCCCTCCCCTTCTCGGCTGCCCTGAACGCCGTACATCGATTCTCCCGCGGGTTGCACTGAACAGATACATAAGCAATTTGACCATAGCTTACCTGATCTCGCGCATAACAGGAATTAACCCTTTGTTTGTCCGAGCAAGCGTTCAGTAGGATTTTCACGGCTTCCATCTGAAGGAGCATCTCACAGGCGAGAGTGTCCAGGAAGGTTATATTGGCTAATGCAGCGGATGCCAGCAAGCAGACCTCACCGGTGGACGCCTCACTACACAACTCTACATAGAGAGAGACGTCACATTAATACCTCATATTACAGCTCGCAAAGACCCACAGCATTGGGCAGGGTTCCCCTGAACAGCACATTCTCCAGGTGGAGTTTTACACAACTCTAGATTGCTCTGCATAGATATATACAGTAGGCCTAGTCCAGCAGTTACCAATAACTCAATTAATTTTGACTCAAATCAGTCAGTTATTCACAATCGCATTAATATAGCATAATATCTAGCTACAAAACACGTAAGACTAGGGGCCTTATTCTGGTTCACTCTTTCTGACAAAATCCTTCTTAGATGGACAAAACCATGTGCACTGCAGGGGGGCAGATGTAAAATGTGCAGAGAGAATTAGATTTGGGTGAGTTATTTTGTTTCTGTGCAGGGAAAATACTGACTGCTTTATTTTTCCACTGCAATATAGATCTCACTTTGAAGTAGAATCCGAATAACTCACCTAATAGCTGCTTGTTGTTGCTGCAGTCGATCGCGGTAGCGCAGCTTCTAGTTCAAAGTTCCTCCTGGCTCTCCTCTGCGGTAGCGCAGCTTCCTGCTGCTGCTGGCCGGCTGCAGCTCACTACCGCCCTCCAGTGGCCAGCGCCCTAGGCAAATGCCTATACTCACCTAGTGGTGGCGCCAGCCCTGGTTATACTTGGTGTCACAGAATGTCCCATTTGGTTCCCCTAATACTACTAGTGCTTGGCTAGCCAGATACCCCAGGAGAGAAGGATGGACCCCAGGCTAGTCAGGCTGAGCTTATGGCACACAGCTAGCACTCTAGTGTGCAGGAATATGCCATTGGCTCTGGGGGACATGCAGCGAGGTAGGGCCTGTGAGCCTGTGAGGTGGACTTGAAGTCATGTAATGTTAGTAAATGAGGCAATGACACCTACTCAGCAGAGCAGTAACAATCTCTTCCATGTTCTCCAGGAAGCTGCTGAGATGTTGGGTGAAGGTCAGGTGAGGAGATGTGATCTGCGCTATAACAGCCGCTACTTCAGCTTTCGTGGCCTCAGACTGAGCCTCATCGGTGAGAATTTCTGTTAAGCACAATATCCCGTCAACCTTAAACAACCAAACAGAACACTGCATTAGGGGTTAATGACACAACGCGAGGTTACTGGACACACGGGGCATCCTGTATGTTATTTATATTATATGTCGTTCTCACATCAAACTACAGACACAGATAAACACACACACACACACTTCGGGCTCGGTGGTTAGCTGCACTTGCCACCAGGGCCGGCTCTACCATTAGGCAGCTGCCTAGGGCGCTGGGATTTGGGGGGGCGCCACCAATTCTGCCTATCATAAAATCAAGGATGTCTATGAGGATCCTTGTTGTACTTAATTCAGATGATGGCTGTGGAACTTCTAAGGCCTGGTCTCCATACTTTCCCTTGGGGCATACTTTCCTATTTTGCTGCCCTCTCCTGGGGGGCCTCCAAGGAACGTGCGCACCTTCCCAGGGGGCTCGGAGGACCGCCCGATTTTTGGGAGCATCTATTCCGGATCGTTAAGCAAGTATGCCTTAAAGGGTTGAAAAGTGGGTATTGGCAGTATAGAAGGAAGGGGGGGGGGGTACAGTAGGTTGATGTTTTGCCTAGGGTGCTGAGAAGCTTTACACTGGCCCTGCTTGCCACACTTTATAAAATCAACTCCACGCCGACGTGGATAGTGGGGGTATGAACAGGTTGGGTGGACACATACCACTTCCGCGCGCCACCCTTTGGGCTGGCGTGGATAGTGGGGATTTGAAATGGAGGCATTTGCCAGTATGTAACATGGGGCACTGGCAAATGTTTCCTTTATTGTGCATGAGACGCACTTGCCCACCGCACCCCCCTCTCCCCTTTGTGCAGGAGACACACGCGCTACCGAACCCCTAACCCTGTCCGTCTCCCTGAAGTAGACATGGGCAGGGTTGCCGTACCCTGCCGCAAGAATTACTGAGACGCACAAGCATCTGAGATGATCGTGTCTCAGACAGCCGGAGCGCCTCTCCGCCGACGCTCGCATGATCGCCTCTCCGCCAGCATCGGGGATCTGGCGGTTACCGGCGCTGTGTGAGAGGCGCTCACTAGGCTAGCCAGGGACGCCGGGGACAGTACAGTGACTACGCTGCCTGACGGGGACACTATGCTGACTACACTAGGCAGCCGTTGGGCTACGCTGACAACGTAGTGTAACCTGCCGCCGTGAAACTACACAAGTACCAATAAATCTATCCGCACTACATGTCACTACAAGTGGATTTTAAGTCAAGAGTCTTATATGGGGCAGCATGGACGGTGTAATGGTTGGCGTTACTGCCTCACAGCAATGAGGTCATGGGTTAGTTTCCCACCTAACTGTGTGGAGTTTGTATATTCTGCCTGTGCCTGGGTCTTCTACAAAAGACACATGAAGTTACTGATATAAGAAACTTCCCTGTGTCAGATAATCTCCTCTGTGACTCATCTGATGTAATTGGATGAAAGCTGTAACCAATCACTTTTCACAACACAAATCCTGTGGTTGGAACGTCAACAATTATTGAATCAGTTAAATGAACATTTAACCGCTAGGTCTCTCTAAGGTCAAACATTCTATTTCTACTTATTCTTATATTTTACTGTTGAAAATCGCCTGGATATGGCTTCATTTTTTTTTATTCCAGGTTTCATTTGGATTATTGTCCACATCCCCCTGAATTAAAAAAATAAATAAAATCTAATTAATAACCATTTAATTGATTCATTAGTCATGGTTGTTTTGTTTTTAATTATGTCAAGATTAATTATCGTTAGCTTGCTAAGAGATTCTGAATCAATCTGACTGCTATTCCATGTGGGATTCTAAAATGTTATTCTCAAGTTCACTTTCCTTACTACCATTGCAAGCTGTAAAGGCTCCTTTCCATGTGCTGCGGAATCAGTGCCATCTGACGCCCTCTAGAGCTGAGGAGAGGGATTGCAGCTCAAACCATCGCCTGTAATAAGATGCTTAGCTAGTGGGTCCGGGATGGGAGGAAATAGTACATTTATGTCTTCTTCTAACCAGATGTGACAATTATCAAAATAGAAAATCTTTTTTGTCAATCTTGGCATTTGTGCCCAGGTGAAAACAGAACTGGATAAAGAACATTTGCACTGATCACAGAAGGTTAAAGGCACATATACACAGAGCAATCATCAAGAAGGCAAGGAAGTTAAGGTGCATACATACTGTACTATTTTTTTTATCAATATCGTTCAATTTGGCCCTTCTGAACGATATTGGTCAAAATATCTTTCAGTGTGTATACTACGAATGACGACCAATGATGTGCATACCCGCCAGACGTATATGAAGGTTGTTCATCGACTGTGCAGGCAGCTCAATTTGGATATCTTTTGAACAAAGCCTATAGACTATAGATAGATCTTTTGTCTTTCATCAAATTGTTCAGTGTGTATGCATCACATATTTTTGTCCAGGACACTGGGAAAGTTCAAGGGAAATTGGTCATCAATGTCTTCAGTGCATACATCATACAGTGTGTATGCACCTTTACAGAAGAGCGGGGTAAATCTTAGAGGTACAGCAGGCTTAAGATAAAGTAAACAGGGCAGATGTGAGGTGCTGCCTGAGAAGAAGCAGAGATAGTGGGAAGGAATGTGGATAGAGAGGAGGTTAGAAATAGAGTTGACAAGGATCTGTTTAATACTTTATATGTGAGGAGTTTCAAATGGATTCTTGGGGCGTTTGGGAGCCAATGAAGCATGTTTAGACATCGGGAGGAAAATGAGATGAATATCAGCAGAGGATGCGTTGAAGTGGATACAGGCCAGAGAAGAGGAGGTCACAATGGTCTCCATGAAAAATAATTAGTGGCGCGGGAGGGGGAAGAGTCATATACTGGCGACAATGGAACCAAGAAGAGGAGGACACCGAGGTAAAGAACTGAAAGGGCTGAGAGGGTGATGTTATTAACAGAGAAAGAGAGGAGGTCAGGTTGAGGAACCCTGAAATGTAGGTAGACAATGAGATTGACTTGTAAAGAGTTTGGGGGCATCAAGGAGATGAAAGACATGCAGTCAGAGATATAAGAGGATGGAGGGAGAGGGGGATAGGTACACTTAAAGAACATTACACTTAAGTTGGCCATACACCTAAAAATGTATTGTCTGATCTGGCTGGTTGGAACAAAAATCTGGTAACGTATGGGAGAAAATGAGAGTTGACTATTTGCTTCAAAATGCGTTTCTGAGGACAGGTCACTGACTTTGGTGAAGGAATTTCAATGGAGTGGTAGAGATGGAAATGAGATTGAATCAAGACAAGAATGGAGCGGGATTGTAGACATTACTCTCAAAGAGGTTGAGGCATAGGGAGAAGAGAGAGAAGATGATATTTATAAATAGAGTCAGTGCTAAGTTGTGGTTTCTTAGGTATGGGCAAGGTAAAGACACGTTTGTTATTAAATATATTTTTTCATCATTGTGAACTGTCTTGTGTATATTATTCTGCCAGCGCTGCCATACCCACCTTTATGTATGCACTTGTAGGGGACTGAATACCCCTGCCAGCTGCTGTTAATTGCGTACCACGCATTACCCTTTTCAAGGTAAAGACATGTTTGAAGGAAGTGGAAGAGGGGACTGAGTAGGAAGTAGATTTTATTATATAGATTGGTCTGCATGTGACAGGTAACTGTCTTGGACAAATGTGACAGCATGTAAAATAATAATAATTAGAATAATAATAATAACAATAATAATAATGCAATAGTAATAAAATATTCCACCAAAACACAGAACTTCGCATTTATCAAAATATGTTATAAGTATTAGGTTGGGTATGTCTGTGGAAACGGCCGGAAATGGCCGTGGATCGGCGAGATCTCGGCAAAACGGGCCTGACTGCTTTTACACTCGGGTCCGTTCTGTTGAGATGCCGCTTCAATGCTGTTGGGAAAGATAACCACCGTGGGAATTGAATACCGGCCTAAGTCTGTTGTGGTTTTGACATTTACTCCTTAAATATGATGAAATTAAAGATAAAATTGCTAATAAATAAATTGCTAATAAATAAAGTATTTCAGATTTTTTTTGTACAGGTTGAGTATCCCTTATTCAAAATGCTCGGGACCAAGATAAGTTTTGGATAATATATTTAATGAGGTATCTTGAGGTATCTTGCATTTATGTTGTATAAACTAGAGATGTGCGGGCTCGGATTCCTCAGATCCGAGCCAGCACGGACATCATCAATCCGGGCCCGGATACGAGCAGCGCTCGGTGCTTCCCGCCTGACTCGAATCCGGGGGCACGGGCAAAACGTCATCACCCGGCGTCGGATTCTCGCGAGATCACGGAACCCTTAAATTCCGCAACCTCGCGCCGCCATCTTCACTCCAATCTCGGAGAAGGGTAGGGAAGGGTGTGCTGCTGCTGTGTGTGGTCTCTGCTGGGGCCTGTGCTGCTGTGTACTGTGTCTCTGCTCAGTCAAGACATCACCATTGCAAGGATGACTGGTGCTGTGTTCTGTCTCTCCTTTGTGCTGGGGCCTGCCTCTGCTGAGTCTGCTCCTGTATAGTCAGTCACAGTGTGATAGTCCACTGGTGCTGCTAGTGCCACTGCCTGCCCTGCACTGCCTAGTGTCTGCTGCAGTCTGCTCTCTGCTGTTGCCACTGGCTAGTGCCTACCAGTACCTGTTGCAGTATATAATTCCAGTGTGCTGTTGCCCCTGGCTACCAGTACCTATCACAGTATATAATTCCAGTGTGCTGTTGCCCCTGGCTACCAGTACCTATCACAGTATATAATTCCAGTTTGCTGTTGCCACTGGCAGTGGCTACCAGTATTTTATTTATTGCAGTATATAATTCTAGTCTGCTGTTGCCACTGGCTACCAGTATTTATCGCAGTATATAATTCCAGTCTGCTGTTGCCGCTGGCTACCAGTATTATTTATCACAGTATATAAAAATCCAGTCTGCTGTTTCAACTGGCTACCAGTATTTATTGCAGTATATAATTCCAGTCTGTTGCCACTGGCTACCAGTATTTATTGCAGTATATAATTCCAATCTGCTGTTTCCACTGGCTACCAGTACTATCAGCACATGTGTGCTGTATTTGTCCAGGGGTGCCCCCATGTGTCCTGTATCAGTCCTGGGGTGCCCGCATGTGTGCCGTATAATTCCAGGGGTGCCCCATGTGTCCCATATCAGACCAGGGGAGCTGCCCTTTTTTTTAATGAAAATAAAATTAAGGTGTTTTTTTTTTTTTTACTGCAAGGGCTGTTAAATGCGCTGTAGTCCAGGGGTGAGCCAAGAGTGCTGTATAATTCATGGGGTGTTGCTAAGTAAGGTGTGCTGCTCTTTTTTATAATTAAAAGAATACACATTTTTATTTTTACTGCAGGAATTTGTCTGCCGCATAATTCCATGCCTGCCGCCATGTGTGCCGTAACAGTCCAGGGGTGCCGCCATCTGTGCCGTATAATTCCATGTGTGCTGTATCAGGTCAGGGGTGCCACCATCTGTGCCGTATAATTCCTGGGGTAAGCCAAGTCTGCCGTATAATTCATGGGGTGCTGCCAAGTGTGCTGTATTAGTCCAGGGGTGATGCTAAGCGTGCCATATCAGTCCAGGGGTGATGCTAGGTGTGCCGTATCAGACTAGGGGGGATGCTAAGTGTGCCATATCAGTCCAGGGGTGATGCTAAATGTGCCGTATCAGTCCAGGGGTGATGCTACCTGTGCCATATCAGTCCAGGGGTGATGCTAGGTGTGCCGTATCAGACTAGGGGGGATGCTAAGTGTGCCATATCAGTCCAGGGGTGATGCTAGGTGTGCCGTATCAGTCCAGGGGTGATGCTACCTGTGCCATATCAGTCCAGGGGTAATTCTAGGTGTGCAGTATCAGCCTAGAGGGGATGCTAAGTGTGCAATATCAGTCTAGTGTTTGTGCCGCACACTTGTGTGGCTTAGCATAGTTATCCAGCTACCTCGGTGCAACCTTTTGCCCTAAAAACAATATTGTAAGGTGTGAGCTGTTCAGAATAGACTGTAAATGAGTGGAAATGAATGTTATTGAGGTTAATATAGCGTAGGAGCAAAAAAACAACAAAATTCTGCGATTTTAGCAGTTTTTATGCTTTTTTAACAAAATAATCAGAACCCAAAACCCAAGAAATCCAAACACAAAACACTTAGGAGGTGTTTTGGCAAAACCCATTAGAACCCAAAACCTCAAGGTAATCAGAACCCAAAACCCGAAAAGTGGCCGGTGCACATCTCTAGTATAAACACATCAACCACATGAAATACAAACAAATATATTTTATTTGTTTAAAAAACAAGGTTTCAAAATGTAAAACAAAGTTTGTGTACAATCTCAGGCACTGAATTTGAATGCCAAGCAATCATGTCCTTGCACATATTTAGTGCCATTTAGATATCATGTCCCCAGTAGTGCTGTTACAAATGTCCCCAGTAAGTTTTTAGCAAAAACATATATATATATATATATATATATATATATATATTTATTTTTTTCACTTTCTGGAATGTATGGTTTTCGGAATAATTCGGATAAGGGATACTCAACCTGTATATCCTACAGCATGGATATATTTTATTTCCTCATTATCTGTTCAGTGGAAATGTAATAAAAAAAAATATTATCTACATTTTGCTAACAATCGATTTCTGCATCTCCCATGGCAGGTTGTACATTCACAATTGCAAATACAATATATGGGAATCTCATAGATTAATTTTTTGGGATTGTCTTGAATCCTTTTGAGTACAGATGTGCAAAAAATGCATGTTTCTTTTGTTGTACAGTTTTGTGTTTTTGTTTTAAGAACTGCAACTATACAATCATATACTATAGCTCTCGTATATGTAGGATTAATTTTAAAAAATTTAAATACTTGTAAATAAAAATAAGAAAAGCAATTCCCCCAGGGTTTTAAAAATCTGTAATATTTTTAAATCAATACTTAAATTTACTAATATATATATATATATATATATATATATATATATATATATATATATATATATATATAATTACCACCAGCAATTTGTCAATGTTCACCAGAATAAAAAAGAAATGAGACACATTTTATTATATTTTTATGAAGCTGTTTTACGGTATTTTTACAGTTCATCACATTAAAAAAAAATATATAATAAATAAAGATTGTGGTACTAATTTGTTAATATCCATGCAGCTCTTCTTGTTATCTGACAGATACAAATATGTCAATCAAGAAAAGCAGAGAGGAAATAAATAACACACATTATACCCAACGCCTCAGGGGGTTGAATGCGCTAAAATTTGAGGATGTTTGTTTAACACCTTGCAGTTTGGAAGAGGAACGGTGTTCAGAATCTACACTGGTTAGAAAGAAAAAAAATAACTGCTGTATGTGGCATAAATAAAAAAAATATATATATATATATATATATACACACACCGTTAAAAAAAAGTGAAACTGTATAGTTAAAAACTGATAACTTCAATAAATTAAAAACAAAAAAAAATATTTTATAAAACAACTTTGTATAATCATAGTTATTGGTTTTCAGAAATATTATATTTTGCTAGATTCTATTTAAATACACAGGACTCTGCTGAGTTTAATTGTGCATCTCAGTGTCTTTATTATAATCAAAGTAGTTTCATTTACAAAGCTGGCAAATTACTGAGGTGTCTAAATAATTCATGGGGCCCGGCGTATGGAACGTCCCTTGATTTAATTAAAAAAACAGCAAAGCCAGACCGAGCAAAACTGGCTGAGGAGCTGTCAATTTATATAATAATAATGACAAATTGCCTGACGGAAACCTGGTACTTTAAAAACAAGGCCAAACATACCGAAGAGCTGGATTTGTATTTACCCTGGGGTCCTAGGCCACATAAAACGGACAGGGACAGATTTGTGTGTGGAAGGCAATTCATTCCATCCTGAAGAGACTGAACCCAGAAAATAAAAGTCACGCCACGTTGACAGTTAAATAAATAATAAATTTGACTATGGTCACTGGTAAATAAATCCAGGCCTCTAGTCCAGGCGCCTCCATTACTGGGAATATACTTCTAACACATTTGGTGAGATTGCATTTTTTCAGAATATTTTTGGAGCCCCCGTGATAGACACTAATGAGAAATAGTGAAATCTTAAAGTTTTGCGAAAGCCAGACAAAAAAAAACCCCCAAACCATCTGACATTAAGAAAAGTTAGTGCAAAGAGCCAGAGCGAACAGGTCACCATGTTGTGATTTTCCACCTGTGGCATATTATCTATGCCACCAAGGGGAAGTTGAAGAGAGGATGGGTCCAGTCAGTGTGTGGTCTCCTCTCTTCACTGTGCAACACTTGTACTGTGGCAGAGTCTACCGAGTATCTGTAAATCTGTGGGGAAAATGTGGTTGCATATTCCTGGTGATTTGCACAGCACCTACAAGGAACATCAGCAGGGGCGGATTGGGCCACTGGGAAACCGGGCCATTTCCCGGTAGGCCGGCCCGGATTTGGCTGTTTTCCCCGCCGAGACTGGGTCGCCGCTGTCTCTCCCTTGGTCGACTGCCAGGCATAAAGGTGGCGGCCATGGAGCTGGAGCCCGGTGAGTGAAGCCCGCTTCAGCCGGGCCGCTGCTATTTCCCTCCTGGCCAGCTGCCAGGCGTAAATAAAGATGGCGGCCCTGGAGCCATGCTGTCCTCCCTGCCACCGCCACCCCCCCCCCTCCCCCGGGGCTGCTGCTGTGGGATTTCTCCCGGGCTGGTTATAGTCCCCAATCCGCCCCTGAACGCCAGCAAGGTAAGTATACTAAAGTTGTGCAGGGTGTGCGGTGTCGGAATCCCTGGACCCATCGGGTCTGCGTACACCACTGACAAACCACCACCAGCATAATCCCAAACTCTACTATACTCCCACTGTATAAAATAAAGGGTCATCACTAAACTGTTACTACATGTAATCAGCACGGGATAAAGTCTGGCACTATGGGCCTTATTTTAGTTCACTCTTTCTGACAAAATCCTTCTTAGATGGACAAAACCATGTGCACTGAAGGGAATTAGATTTGGGTGAGTTATTTAGTTTCTGTGCAGGGTAAATACTGGCTGCATTATTTTTACACTGCAATATAGATCTCACTTTGAAGTAAAACCCCACCCAAATCTAATTCTCTCTGTACATGTTACATCTGCCCCACCTGCAGTGCACATGGTTTTGTCCATTTGAGAAGGAATTTGTCTTTGTGAGTGAACCAGAATAAGGCCAGTGAGTAGTAAGTGACCAGACCAGGGATCACTGGACCAGTGACTGGAGCTTTTCTTATGCAAAGTAGGGATAATCTGCAGCGCTGGGTAAATATACGATGTAAGTGGGATTCGCAGGGTTTCAGAAGATAAAGAGTTATTCCAGAAATTTCTTATTTTTCTTAAAAATACAACTTTATTTATGAAGCCAAATATATGCAAAAAAGATTGCCAAAAAATATGAAAAAAGGTATGAAAAATATAAAAAATGCAATGCAAAAAGATACAGTTTCTTGCAGACGAAAAAAGTTTTAAATAGGCTCACCGGACCTCTCGGGGGCAGAATCTCCTATCACTTTGGATGTTTCTCAGTGGGATTTCTTTTTAGCAGGACGAATGCTGCTCCTTCACTGGTACTCTTCCCTTCAGGCACCACACTGCCACTGTGGTGACCCTTCGGGTTTTCCCTGTGTCTGGATGAAGTGTTCCCTGGTGTATAGGAGACAGGAAAGGTAATCCTTAGGGCAAAGAACACAGCCTGCATTACTCTCACCAGCCAGCGCCTGCCTGCGCTCGCAGCCTGGCGGGGTCACAGAGACGCTGATCTTTTCCTTTTTATTTTTGCTGTGGTGCTCCGATGTTATCTGGATGCCTTTCCAAGGCTCACTTAAATGTCTGTAAGCCTCTCGGGGTAGATGGTGTGTACAAGTGTAGGAACACAGGGAGAAATGCAAGGGGGATGAAGCTGGAGAGACGAAGTGGGGATAAGGCTGGAGAAACACAGATAGATAATGCTAGAGACCACCCGTAGGTGCTCCCAGATTCACCCCACAAGTCAGGAGGTCAACATTATCAGTGTCACCAGTCATCACGGTGACCTAGATATGCTGGCACTGGGATCCTGGGTGACATGCTACTTAGATTGTTTTACCCCTGCGGGTGATGTCATTTCAAACATGCCTCTTATTGAGTGAAATTAGTTGAGTGGATAGGATAATGAGCGAGAGAAAGACTGCATATGGTATAATCAACAGGTTCACATGATTACAGGGAAAATATATATATATAACATTTTTATCCATCAATAGTCATTAATCTGACTCAAAGTTTGAACATGTAACTACAGGTATCATGTAAATTAATTTGTGCCCAATTAAATGGCTATTTAACGTTTACAGATATACAAATATCACAACTTTTAAAAGTTGACAAATCAACATGTACAGATGTAGCCGGCCACATCTTTGCAGGGGCTAGTGCGCCCCATGGCAACGGAACCTGCCGCCGGTCCCCGCCACCTCCCCCGCCAATTGCCACCAGTCTCCCTCGCCGCCCCAACCCTCCCTCCCCCCCAACTGGGCAACGCCTCCCTGAAGTGGAGACAGGCAGGGAGATGCTGCCCAGCTGCCATGATACTGGGACGCTTGTGAGAAGCACACGCGTCCCAGTCCCTATCACCGGTGCTCGCCAGTGAAAGGGATCTGGCAGGTGCCGGGAACAGATGGAGCCGGCTCCATATGTATGTATATGTGTGTGTGTGTGTGTTCCAGTATAACTCTGGAATGCCTGGAGCAAATTACACATATGACTTGAAAAAAACATATTGTGGGGGTAAGACACCCTTAACACCCCAGGGGCCCAAAAAGGGGTTGCCTACTACACAAAGTGGGTCAGGAAAGCAAGATATCCAGCATGACTCTGAAATGCCTGGAGCAATTTACACCAAACTTGGTACACATATGACTTACAAACAATCTAGAAAAAAAAATACTGTGGGGGTAAGATACCCCTAGCATGGCTGGAACAGAAAAATGACAGACTCACTTTCCAGTTCCAATAATAAATTGCCAGATACCAGCAACATCTTAGTCTTTGCAAACTCATGAATAATGGATCGGACTACAAAATGGCTACTGCCACATCACTGCCTCGGATTGGCTGTATTATCATCAATATGGCGTCAGCTCACAAAATGGCCGAGCTTGTAGCTGTGTAGCCTTTAAATTAGACTCTGTCAATTAAATGCACAAGTTTATTTTTCACTGTCATTATTGGTTCGTGCTCTGAGAGAGGCACTTAGAGATCTTTACTTAAGGTGACGGCATAAATATTTTAAAACGCAATCTAATGTTATAAGGGTGAAGTAATAAGGAGAGTGAGCTTTATTGCTTTAATGATGTTTGTGATATCTAAAGTGTGGTATCATTGTGGATGGAATAATTCTATCTTTGTCGTATAATCCTTCACTTAGGATTATAATGGATTTCAGCCCTCGGTAATGCAATGTTCTCCTTCAGTCCTCAACAGTGCGGTTTAAATAAAAAGTCTTGCGGCTGCACTATAATAACAGCTATCCCCAGAGACGGAAATCATCTACAGACTGACTCCCAACCGAAACCAACAAACGCCACTGTCTCAGGCAGCGAGTGCCCTGTAGGAGGCGCAGTCAGACATCATTAAACGCTGATTATGTGTTGAAGGGAGCAGTAATAATAATATACTTTAAAGACATTGGGGTCTATTTACGAATCCTTGGATGGAGATGAAGTGGACAGTTTCAGTGAAGTCACGGTCAATATATTAGAATATGTAGACTATAATGTTATTATTGCCTATAATTTATGGAGCGACATCAGATTCCACAGCACCATGCTATCAGGGGATTTTATTCAGGGATATCAGTCTCTCCCACAATGGATCTCACACTCTATCGGACCTGTGACCAGTGTTTTTTAGATAGGCACCAGTTAGACTACCGGTGTCAGTGGCTAGCTACAGCTCACCGTCTACCATACATGTACATGTTAAATACAAAGACGAGGTAGCAATGCAGACCTCTGAGACAACCATGCCAACCACCTTGAGATCCACCAGGCTGGCATGGTGTCTTGGGACTGATACAGATGGAGGACGTGTGGGACTAGACAAAACTTTCTTTATCTCCTCTCTGTGGCCCTTATTCTGATTGACGCGGACTTTACCGCGTACTTACGGATCGCGTCTTTATGGCGTCTGCGCATGCGTGGAGAACGCTACGCGCATGTGCCACGCCTTGACTCGGTACCAGTTCGGCCAAATCCCGTCCAAAACTGTTCACCGCTATCTGTCGGGAAATAGGGGCGTATTATGGGCGTCATGCGGAATGACACATGGGCGTAGTTTCAAAGTGGGCAAAACGGGGCGGAAACATGGGCGGACACGGGGGAGTACACTTATGTTGGGGGGCGTACATTCGGAAACCACTCCGAATGCACGCGATCAAAAAGGGCAGAAATGTGCGGTGTCCACAAGTGTACTATTGCTTTGCGGACACCACTCGTTCATGCGCTAGGCGAACGTACGCCTAATGACTACAACCATTAACACCTGAACCCAATAGAATCTACTCCTTTACTCATTACTCACTAATAGGACGCTTGTCAGTGCTTTAATTGAAACCATTGCTGCTTCAAGGAACCCGTACTAAACACCCACATATGCTGTACTTGTCAGACACTTTCAAACTGCTAACAATGGACATGACAGAATATTAATACTAGCAATACACATGTGTATTCGACATGTTCCAAATAAGCAGTTTTTTATAAGGGTAGGTAATTGAATAAGTGGGTCATGTGATGTATTGCAGAAGATACTTCATAGTGGGTTGTTTGGCGTAAATACTCCGCTTACGTGCGGTAGCACCGCTTGGCTCCCGTTCGGATGCGGTATTCCCGAGCATACCTGTAATACTCTGTAATACCGTGCCGAATCGGAGTGTTTCTCCCGCACACGCATGCTTTGTATGTCGTCCGTAAACACGCCCTGTTCTTAAAGAGTGAGTCCGTCCGAATGCGGAGGACACGTGGGCGTTTCGACGGACGATGGCCGCATGCGGCAAAACGCCGTGGCGTGCGGACCGCTCCGTAAGAATGCGGGAATTTCCGCACAGATCAGAATAAGGGCCTGTATTCTCTTTGGATTTCCATGATAATCATTCACTAGAAGGGAGAGAACCTGTCTGTAACCTAGCGTGCTTCTCCCCGATCACTGGACTTTTCCTCTTCTGGAGCGCAATCGTAGTAAGAGCACACTCCAATTAGCCAGACAGTGATGCATCTGTAGGATAGAATTAATAGACAGGTCATGACGATACGGTCACCGATATATCCCCGTATTCTGTGTTGTCAGACAAACAGCCGCATGGAGGACGCACAAATATTTCCATAAAATGTAAATGAAGGGTTACAAAGATTCTGAGACGCACGCACTCTTCTAGGAGTATTTAATGTTTTTTGAGAGTCTGGCTCACCGCTCACTGTTCTGTGTCCTTGTGATCTCGCTGAAGTGCTCACCACTTTTTCTTATCTCCTCATTTCTGACTTCCTCAGTATTCAACGTGTGGCCAGCTCACTGACCCCTTTTGCGAACTTAGCATAATTATGCGAGTTCAAATGGGAGTGCTGTAACTGGAGAGATCTGTTATCTCCTGCTCTCCACGTGAGCTGGTCAGAGTGGGATATTCCTGAGCAGGGTGTTCATCTCAGCAGCGTGTTCCTCGCATTTGTGGACTTGTATTTTTTTACAAAGGTTTAGAAAGGTAAATGTTTTGTTCAGTATTTATTTTACAACAAATGGCTGTGTGACTATTTTAATTGGGTTTGTGCAGACGGGTGTATTTTGTTCTGTTTGGCCTTTATCCTTGTGTTGTGCTTTTAGCATTGTTTCTTTGCCCTGTGTTTTTATTAAACTTATTTAAATTTTTATAATTGTTAGCGTGTTTAAAAGCCTGTTTGGGGGTTAGGTGAGGAAGAAGAGAGGAAGCATGGGAAATTACTAGGAGCATTCCAAATTGATTTCTTATTGGTTACCATTAAAATAACTTATTAAATTCCTAATAAATTAATATAGAAGTACAGCATTATGGCACTTGCAAGAAATACATTAGAGTACATTTTTTTTAATTTATAAGCCATAAAAAACAAAAAAAATAACAACTTTAACAAAGATAGCCCTACAGTTCACCTAAAAAAGATGCCGAGGGAAAAATGGAGAACTGCTCTAAAAAAAGAAACCAGCAGGACTCGCAATTTGTGCATTGAATACACTTTTGGAGAGAGACACTAAAATCCCCATTGAACAGAAATGGGGAGAAGTGCAGGGTGAACTGAGTTAGCTTCGCAAAATATTTTTGGAGAAGCAACAGAGCTGAATAGAGGGAAGCACAAAATAGGAGAGAAAAGTTCACCACTCTCCAAAAAACATGCACACTCACCGTTATTTACGGCGACATAGGAGCATTGAATACATGCCTTCATGTTGGACGCAGTGGAGCCACTTGTTTCTTATGAGTGTGCCCTTGACTTTGCCACCTACCTCACATCTAACATTGACTCCATACCATCAGGACATCACATATTTGCTTCCAAACTACTTGAAAGTATTGTCTACAATGGTCTCCCCCCCCCCCCACCCATTCCTTACATGACCCATTTCAGTCTGGTGTCAGTTCTCTCCTCTCCACTGAAACTGCCCTAACAAAAGTCTGCAATGACCTCAATGATGCCAAATCCAAGGACAACTCATTGACCTTTCTGCTGCTTTTGGTAATGTGGAAAACCCTCTCCTCCTGCAAATCCTTCACTCCCTTAGCCTGCATGATTCTTCCCTCAACTAGCTGAGCTCCTTCTGTACCTCTCTGATCATTCATTCTCTGTCTCCTGTGATGACTCTACCTCACCCCTCCCAACAACAGTTCCACTAACTAAACAACAGTTCCACTAGCGAGCCCCGCGAGGGGACGCGTATAACTTCACAGGTATACGCGTCCCCTAGCGGGGCTCGCTGCGCTCGCCACGCTTCGGGCTCGGTGGCTCGCTGCGCTCGCCACACTTTATATTCTCACCTCCACGCCGACGTGGATAGTAGGGGTATGAAAAGGTGGGAGGACGCGCACCGCCGCCGCTCGCCACGCTTCGGGTTGGCGTCAATCGTAGGGTGACGCTCACAATGGGGTTGCTTAACTTTTTAACGATGACGGGGCCATATACAATGTGAAATGGGTCATATTGGCCCATTTCACATTGTTTGCTATGTAAAATGGACTTAATCAAGTCCATCTCATCTTGTGCCATTATAATGGCACAAGACCGACGCGATGCTCCCGATTTCAATGTTAAAAATATTTTAACATTTAAGCCTATGGCAAAATCGCGTCCATCGCGTCGGTCGCGTCGCGGGCCATGTTAATGCACGCGTCCGACGCGATGCTCCCGATTTTGCCTTTGCCGGCAAAATGGACCTAATTTCAAAGGAAATCGGGTCCATCGCGTCCATCGTGTACCTTAACTTTAAGGTACACAATGGACAAGATTGTGGCAGTGCTAGGAAACAAGTATCGTTTTTTCTTCTGAGAGAATGTACCACTACCTGTGGTTAGTGTTCTTTCTTCTGAGAATGTGGCACCTCTTGGGGTTAATATTTTTTCTCTTGAGAATGTACCCCCACCTGGGGTTAGTGTCCTGTCTTCTGAGGTAATGTACTATGCACCTGGGGTCCGTGTTCTATGTCCAGAGAGAATATACAACCACCTGGGGTTAGTGTTCTAAGGGGTTTATTCTGGTTGATTTGTTTGGATGCGAGTTTACATCCTTGCGGGTCAACCCACCATGCTGGCCCACCATTCACAAGGTGCGTAAGTTCGCATGGCATGCAAATGGATGATTTACATATACAGTACTTATCCGGTGATGTCAGCTGCCCGCCCTCGGCGCCTACGTCACCGGGCGATTACCATGGAAAGACCAGCACTTTCATGGTAACGCCCATGAAACACTGGGAATTCCCATGCGCAAGTACCCCTTTGTTCATCATGGGCGCATGCACCCAGTATCTGCAAATACGCAGAAATGCTGGCAGAAAATACCTACTGTCTGGACATATGTACTATATTATACCACCACAACCAGTGGAATTGTATTGCCAAAGATGAAAAAATAAAAAAACCTTCAACTGAGGAGTTGTATCATCAGCTCGAAAAAAATGGGTTCCAAGTTCTTCTTCCTAAAATAAAGTCCATCTGCCTGGGAGAATATTCACCTGTCTGTGGGAGTACATCACTACCTGGCAGAATGCGCCACCACCTGGCGGAGGTAGAACTGCCATTGGGCAGGTAACCAGAGCTCCCAGCGAGGACATTGTTTTGCTCGGCTCGGCTCTGTGAGCAGTTGAATAACCATAGTCCCATATATCTCGCGCACTTGTCCAGAATTTGCCTAAAGTAATATATAGTGAAAGCTCATTGCTGTGACTCATCCATCTATGCAACGGATTCAGCCACTCGTGCACGCAGGCGGAACGTTTTGATTGTCTCAGAGGTTTCTTGTCAACAGTATCAAAATAAACTGATTATTATAGTACATCTACTAATGATGCGCTCCCTGCATGCCCGCTCTCTGCAGATCCGCGGTCCCCTCTGTCAGATAACGCTGGCACAATAAAAATATAACATGCATGGAAAATCTGCACTAAATGATGTCATAGAAAGTACTGAGATTCTGTCAGGATTTGCAGAAACAAAGCCATATAATTAGTTTGTTCTTAATAAGTCCTCAAGTTGCTTTATGACAGGTCAAATGGGCTGTACTGTACAACCCCTCCCTCACTTTAAATTAATGGTTCAGCCCGGATTGGATATGACTATTTTTTGCCAAGCACTTGCTGATTTTTCCATGAATATTTATATAATAATATGGCTACGGTTTGTCCCGTGTCCAGCATGCACAGTGGGAGTTATGACATGCACTGCAGCCATGCAATCGTCTAACAGCGGAGCAGGACATTCCATGAAGGGGGTGGTATGACAGGAGCAGGATATGGGCCAAGGTTGTCCGACATATCTCGGGTCTCATTGAATAATCTTTTAGAGGCAAATCATCGCGACCCAGCGATTTCTGTAGCACTCAACAAAAAACTCCTACAGTGGCGGAGCTCCAGGATGAAATGAAAGCATTGTGTGCAGTGGCGGAACTCCTGGAGAAATGGAAGCATTGCGTGCAGTGGAAGAACTCCTGGAGGAAATGGAAGCATTGCATGCAGTGGCGGAACTCCAGGAGGAAATGGAAGCCATATTGCAGTGGCAAAACTCCTGGAGGAAGTGGAAACATTGCGTGTAGTGGCGGAACTCCAGGAGTAAATGGAAGCATTGTGTGCAGTGGTGGAAATACAGTACTCAATGGAAGCCTTGTGGAAGAACTTTAGGAGGAAATGGAAGCATAGCATGCAGTAGCGGAACTCCAGGAGGCAATGGAAGCATTGCATGCAGTGTCAGAACTCCTGGAGGAAATGGAAGCACTACATGCACTGGCAGAACTTCTGGAGGAAATGGAAGCATTTGTGCAGTGGCGGAACTCCTGGAGGAAATGGAAGCACTACCTGCACTGGCGGAACTCCTGGATGAAATGGAAGCATTGTGTCCAGTGGCAGAACTCCAGGAGAAAATGGAAGCATTCCGCACAGTGTCAGAACTCCAGGAGGAAATGAAAGCATTGCATGCAGTGGCAGAACTCCTGTAGGAAATTGAAGCATTGCGTGCAGTGGAGGAAGTCCAGGAGGTAATGGAAGCACTGCGTGCAGTGACGGATCTCCTGGAGGAAATGGAAGCATTGCGTGTAGTGTCGGAACTCCAAGAGGAAATGGGAGCCTTATTGCAGTGGCGGAACTCCAGAAGGAAATGGAAGCATTGCGTGCAGTGGGGGAACTCCAGCAGGAAATGGAAGCATTGCTTGCAGTGGCAGAATTCCTAAAGGAAATTGAATCATTGCGTGCAGTGGCAGAACTCCTGAAGGAAATGGAAGCATTGCATGCAGTGGCGGAACTCCATGAGGAAATGAAAGCATTGTGTGCATAGATGGAACTCCAGGAGGAATGGAAGCATTGCGTGCAGTGGCAGAACTCCACGAGGAAATGGAAACCTTATTGCAGTGGCAAAACTCCTGGAGGAAGTGGAAACATTGCGTGTAGTGGCGGAACTCCAGGAGTAAATGGAAGCATTGTGTGCAGTGGTGGAAATACAGTACTCAATGGAAGCCTTGTAGAAGAACTTTAGGAGGAAATGGAAGCATAGCATGCAGTAGCAGAACTCCAGGAGGCAATGGAAGCATTGCATGCAGTGTCAGAACTCCTGGAAATGGAAGCATTACATGCACTGGCAGAACTCCTGGAGGAAATGGAAGCATTTGTGCAGTGGCGGAACTCCTGGAGGAAATGGAAGCACTACCTGCACTGGCGGAACTCCTGGATGAAATGGAAGCATTCCGCACAGTGTCAGAACTCCAGGAGGAAATGAAAGCATTGCATGCAGTGGCAGAACTCCTGTAGGAAATTGAAGCATTGCGTGCAGTGGAGGAAGTCCAGGAGGTAATGGAAGCACTGCGTGCAGTGACGGATCTCCTGGAGGAAATGGAAGCATTGCGTGTAGTGTCGGAACTCCAAGAGGAAATGGGAGCCTTATTGCAGTGGCGGAACTCCAGAAGGAAATGGAAGCATTGCGTGCAGTGGGGGAACTCCAGCAGGAAATGGAAGCATTGCTTGCAGTGGCAGAACTCCTGAAGGAAATTAAATCATTGCGTGCAGTGGCAGAACTCCTGAAGGAAATGGAAGCATTGCATGCAGTGGCGGAACTCCATGAGGAAATGAAAGCATTGTGTGCATAGATGGAACTCCAGGAGGAATGGAAGCATTGCGTGCAGTGGCAGAACTCCACGAGGAAATGGAAACCTTATTGCAGTGGCAGAAATCCAGGAGGAAATAAAAGCCTTATTGCAGTGTCCGAACTCCAGGAGGAAATGGAAGCCTTATCGCAGTGACAGAACTCCTGGAGGCAATGGGAGCATTGAATGCAGTGGGAGAATTCCAGGAGGAAATGGAAGTATTGCGTGCACTGACTGAACTCCTGTAGGAAATTTAAGCATTGCGTGCAGTGGCAGTGGAACTCCTGTAGGAAATGGAAGCATTGTGTGCAGTGGAGGAACTCCAGGAGGAAATGGAAGCATTGCATGCAGTGGCAGAACTCCAGGAGGAAATGGAAGCATTGCATGCAGTGGCGGAACTCCAGGAGGAAATGGAAGCATTGCACGCAGTGGCGGAATGCCACAAGGAAATGAAAGCATTGTGTGCATAGATGGAACTCCAGGAGGAAATGGAAGCCTTATTGAAGTGGCAGAACTCCTGGAGGCAATGGAAGCATTGTGTGCAGTGGCACAATTCCAGGAGGAAATGGAAGCATTGCGTGCAGTGACGGAATTCCTGTAGGAAATGGAAGCATTGCGTGCAGTGGCGGAACTCCTGTAGGAAATGGAAGCGTTGCGTGCAGTGGAGGAACTCCTGTAGGATATGGAAGCATTGCCTGCAGTGGCGGAAATCCTGTAGGAAATGGAAGCATTGCATGCAGTGGCGGAACTCCATGAGGAAATGGAAGCATTGCATGCAGTGGTGAAACTCCAGGAGGAAATGGAAGCATTGCACACAGTGTCGGAATGCCACGAGGAAATGAATGCATTGTGTGCATAGATGATAATCCAGGAGGAAATGAAAGCCTTATTCCAGTGGTAGAACTCCAGGGGGAAATGGAAGCCTTATTGCAGTGGCAGAACTCCAGGGGGAAATGGAAGCCTTATTGCAATGACAGAACTCCAGGAGGCAATGGAAGGATTGCATGCAGTGACGGAACTCCTGTAGGAAATGGAAGCATTGCGTGCAGTGGCAGAACTCCTGTAGGAAATGGAGGCATTGTGTGCAGTGGCGGAACTCCAGAGGAAATGGAAGTATTGTGTGCAGTGACGGAATTCCTGTAGGAAATGGAAGCATTGTGTGCAGTGGCGGAACTCCTGTAGGAAATGGAAGCATTGCCTGCAGTGGCAGAACTCCTGTAGGAAATGGAAGCATTGCCTGCAGTGGTGGAACTCCAGGAGGAAATGGAAGCATTGCACACAGTGGGAATGCCACGAGGAAATTAAAGCATTGTGTGCATAGATGGAACTCCAGGAGGAAATGGAAGCATTATTGCAGTGGCAGAACTCCAGGAGTAAATGGAAGCCTTATTGCAGTGGCGGAGCTCCAGGAGGAAATGGAAGCCTTATTGCAGTGACAGAACTCCAGGAGGAAATGGAAGCATTGTATGCAGTGGCAGAACTCCAGGAGGAAATGGAAGTATTGCATGCAGTGACAGAACACCTGTAGGAAATGGAAGCACTGCATGCAGTGACGGATCTCCTGGAGGAAATGGAAGTATTGCGTGCAGTGGCGGAACTCCAAGAGGAAATGGGAGCCTTATGTGCAGTGGCAGAACTCCTGGAGGCAATGGAAGAAGTGCGTGCAGTGAAGGAACACCTGGAGGAAATGGAATCATTGTATGCAGTGGTGGAACTCCAGCAGGAAATGGAAGCACTGCTTGCAGTGTTAGAACTCCATGAGGAAATGAAAGCATTGTGTGCAGTTGCAGAATTCCAGAAGGAAATGGAAGTATTGCATGCAGTGACGGAACTCCTGTAGGAAATGGAAGCATTGCATGCAGTGGCAGAACTCGGAAGCATTGCATGCAGTGACGGATCTCCTGGAGGAAATGGAAGAATTGCGTGCAGTGGCGGAACTCCAAGAGGAAATGGAAGCCTTATTGCAGTGGCACAACTCCAGGAGGAAATGGAAGCCTTATTGCAATGGCAGAACTCCAGGAGGAAATGGAAGCCTTATTGCAGTGGCAGAACTCCAGGAGGAAATGGAAGCCTTATTGCAGTGGCGGAACTCCAAGAGGAAATGGAAGCCTTATTGCAGTGGCACAACTCCAGGAGGAAATGGAAGCCTTATTGCAATGGCAGAACTCCAGGAGGAAATGGAAGCCTTATTGCAATGGCAGAACTCCAGGAGGAAATGGAAGCCTTATTGCAGTGGCAGAACTCCAGGAGGAAATGGAAGCCTTATTGAAGTGGCGGAGCTCCAGGAGGAAATGGAAGCCTTATTGAAGTGGCAGAACTCCTGGAGGCAATGGAAGCAGTGTGTGCAGTGGCAGAACTCCTGTAGGAAATGGAAGGATTGCATGCAGTGGCGGAACTCCAGAGGAAATGGAAGTATTGTGTGCAGTGACGGAATTCCTGTAGGAAATGGAAGCATTGTGTGCAGTGGCGCATCTCCTTGAGGAAATTAAATCAGTGTGTGCAGTGGCAGAACTATTCCCAATATTTAATGTAAATATCTTCTATTGATGCCAAATCCCTGGCTATAATTCTCGCAGCTGTATGTAACATGCTCAAATAGCTTACAGTCACTCCTTGTGCTGTTATTATACCAAGCTGAAATACAATCTGTTAATATGCTTTCAAGAACACAGTGATAAAACCTCACCAAGCTGTCAGTGATGTAGTGGGTGTAACTACTTACGTTTGGCAGGCAGACTGCTGCTACCCCCATATCCAGAGAAGTGACAGCGCCCAGTCCCGGGACACCTATGCAATGGATACAGCAGGTGCCAAAACCATACCTCCCAACTGTCCTGCTTATCCCGTTTTTTGGGGATGTTCCCGCGGCCGGCAGCATCGTCTATTCCTGCAGCCAGAGGGGCTGGGGGCATAGCCAGGAGCTCACAGAGCTGCTGGGCATGCCCCCACAGCGGTGAAAACAGGGGTCTCATGGGGGGGGGGCTGCAAGTATAGGCCATGCCCCAAAAAATTTTGACGCATGTGTGTGTCCCTACTCTAGAGGAAAGATAGTTGGGAGGTATGGCAAAAACAGACGCATACACAAACCCTTGGCTGCTATGGACTGCAACAACAGAAGCCCATAGAAACTGGACTGTGCTGTGCAATAAGGCAGGGAGTGGCTTCACTACAAAATGGGGGTGGCATTGGCAAAAGGGGGGGTGTCTTAGTCATGGACGCCACGTTTCCCGTTTCGCCATTGTGGGAGCATGCCCAGGGCACTATGAGCTGCTGGCATGCCCCAATCCCTCTGTACCTTGTGAATAGATCCATCTTTTCACCACTGCACTGTTGAGCCGAGCAGAGCAACTGAGTGACAGGGGTCTCCCTACAGCCCCCCACTGCGGAATTCAGCTGTCCATAGGTGGGACAGCAGGGCAACAATCCGCCCCCCAAAAAGCAAAAGTTCTGTGAAAATCAAATTTCACTGCATCCCAGTTATAAACATTCTCTAAGATGCAGACTTATGCAGAAGAGTAACTTCCTGTTGCTTTATTGGTGAAATTACTGACTGGTGGCTACTAATTTTCTTTACCAGGTAACACACACAAATGACCACAAGGTGGCAGTATTGTATAGAACAAGTTCTGGGACATTTTTGCCTATGTTGAACACAAGTCATCTGGTCTATTTCTGCTGGTCTTTTATTGCAAGTAATTATCAAAGTGAATTATGACCAATCATTCACAGAATGGAATATTGTTCAGCACTTATTGATGTCATGAGAACAATATCCCTGTATGGTAAAGCATTTTCTTTGAAGAGCAGTTCCCGTATTTTTTAAAAGAATTTGTGGAACTAAATTGTAAGCAATAATTAAATTTGCAAGAAGATGGAATAATGTGAATGCTGTTTTAAAGACACAGAGCACATGTATTGTATTACATATTGTAGCGATCAATTTGCTTTCATTGTTTTTTTGTATCAGAATAGAATCAGAATCAGAATAGAATCAGAATAATCTTTATTGGCCAGGTATACTTGCGTATGCTTGGAATTTTTTGTGGTAACAGTGCAGCATCAATCAGGGAACACAAAGGGGGTGGGAAGAGAGGCATAAACATACATCACATACATTTCACATGTATCTAGAAAAGTTCGAGTTAGTATTTAGTATTTGGTATGTTCAATACGGTTTAGTTGGTGGACAGCTATTGGGAAGAAGCCTTTTGTAGTTCTTGTCGTCTTTGCTGGGATGGACCTAAAACGTCTGCCTGGTGGAAGGGGTTCAAACAGGTTGTGGCCAGGGTGTAGCTTGTCCGCCAAGATCTTTCCTGCACGCTTATTGACCCTGGCTAGGTATAGTTCTTGGACAGTGGGGAGCTCCGCCCCAATGATCTTTTCTGCCATCCTCACCACTCTTTGCAACTTTCGTCTGTCATTCTCGTTTGCTCCTCCGAACCAGATTGTGATCGAGGAGCAAAGGACAGACTCTACTATGGCAGTGTAGAAGATGAGCAGCAGCTCCTGCGGGATGGTGAATTTCTTGAGTTGCCTCAGGAAGAACAACCGCTGCTGAGCCTTCTTGACAGTTGTAATGATGTTGGGACCCCATTTGAGGTCGCAGGAAATCTTTGTTCCTAGGAATTTGAAGGAGTCGACCCTCGACACTACTCTGTCAGATATTATGAGTGGGTTCATGGCATTTGGTTTCCTTCTGAAGTCCACCACCAGCATAGGGGCCCCCCTCCCCGGGCGGCTTGATTCAGTTACGTTGGAGGGCTGGTGGACCGCAGTGCTATCTTTGCCACCTAAGCGAGTAAGATTATATTTGTAATCTGATTAATAAATGTGACCTTTATTTCGCCAAAATAAATGACTCAGTTTGATTATTCCAGGTGAAGGGAAAAGGGAGGGGCGGTTTCAAGGGTGGGTTTCTTAGTCTGTTAGGGTTAAAAGAATCATCAGACGCTCAGAGGTTTAAAAGGAGCGAACGGCGAATAGCTGGGAGAGACAATAAACTATAAGTCTGTGCTACCAAGGCCATGAAGTGGTAGCTGTTATCAGGATGGGGGCAGGGAGGTAACAGGAACAGTATAGGGGGAAGGAAAGAGATAAGCAGGTAGTAGGCGCCTCCCCATGGGAGTAGACCGATCCATAGAACGCAGTGTACTAAGCTGTGACTAATTGTATTTATTACTGTACATAGCACCTCACCATACAGAGCCCCCACTAGGCAGAGCCCCCACCATACAGAGCCCCCACCATACAGAGCCCCCACCATACAGAGCCCCCACCATACAGAGCCGCCACCATACAGAGCCCCCACCAGGCAGAGCCCCCACCATGCAGAGCCCCCACCATACAGAGCCCCCACTATGCAGAGCATATCATTCATATTAGTCCATGTCCCAGTGGAGCTTACAGTACAGGTGGTTAATGTATGAACCAATGAAAAGAGTGGATTAGTGGGATTGTCCTATTAGCCAATCAGCTTAGAGGAAGCATTTATCAAGTACACTATATAAAATGATGGGTAGATTCTGATGGGCTGCTACAGGCAATGTCTCCACTGGTCCACTTCACCACTAAAGGGAAGTCACATAAACACAGAGAGCACATATAGACTCCACACAGATAGCTAGCTGGTCAGGAATTGAACACACCAGCGCTGGGAAGCAACAATGCTAACTACAATGCCATAATGCTGCTTCTTTTCTTTTAATCTTGGTCTGGTGGGGGGGGGGGGGGGGGCGACAAGCTTCTCTGAGTACCCTGTGCGGCCAAGAGGCCCCCTTGTGTGTGCCCAAAAAGAGGTGTGGCTTTAAGGAAGGTACCCACTGAAATCATTATTCAGGCATATTGTCCAGCATCCCGAGACTAGATGCCCCAGTAGAGCTTACAATCTACATGATCACAATTGCGTTACTTTTTGTTGGAAGCCTGTTAACGTAGCGCTATGTTTTTGGATTATGGCATATCCACCTTGTTGGGATTTGAACTCAAGACTTCAGGGCTGTGAAGCTGTAACGCCAACCCCGACCATTACACAAACCAGAATTCTCAAATATGTTTTTTAAAGTAACACATATTCCCAGTAGTTTCTGGTATATCAGATGTTGTATCATCTCTGGGATGGATTCCTGGACTGCCAATTAGCCTTAAACTAAAATTATATATTTCAGATTTGACCAATAGTCCAAATACTAATTTGCTAATTACAGTAATATTCACAATACACTAAACCGGTATAAAGGAATCCAGGAGTGTAAAACTTTCTGTAAAATAAAATCACAGTGTCATGCAGGGTATAGTGTGGTGCTGGGCAGCAGCCTGGGTCCGTTACAGTATGTGCCTTATATATAGTAGGTGCCTTATATACTGTATGTGGTTTATATACAGTACAGTATGTGCCTTATATATAGTAGGTGCCTTATATACTGTATGTGGTTTATATACAGTACAGTATGTGCCTTATATACAGTAGGTGCCTTATATACTGTATGTGGTTTATATACAGTACAGTATGTGCCTTATATACAGTAGGTGCCTTATATACTGTATGTGGTTTATATACAGTACAGTATGTGCCTTATATATAGTAGGTGCCTTATATACTGTATGTGGTTTAGATACAGTACAGTATGTGCCTTATATATAGTAGGTGCCTTATATACTGTATGTGGTTTATATACAGTACAGTATGTGCCTTATATACAGTAGGTGCCTTATACACTGTATGTGGTTTATATACAGTACAGTATGTGCCTTATATATAGTAGGTGCCTTATATACTGTATGTGGTTTATATACAGTACAGTATGTGCCTTATATATAGTAGGTGCCTTATATACTGTATGTGGTTTATATAAAGTACAGTATGTGCCTTATATACAGTAATGTGCCTTATATACTGTATGTGGTTTATATACAGTACAGTATGTGCCTTATATAAAGTAGGTGCCTTATATACTGTATGTGGTTTATATACAGTACAGTATGTGCCTTATATACAGTAGGTGCCTTACTGTACTGTATATAAACCACAAACAGTATATAAGGCACCTACTATAAGGCACATACTGTACTGTATATAAACCAAATACAGTGTATAAGTCACCTACTGTATATAAGGCACATACTGTACTGTATATAAACCACACACAGTATATATGTGCCTTATATACAGTAGGTGCCTTATATACTGTATGTGGTTTAGATACAGTACAGTATGTGCCTTATATACAGTAGGTACCTTATATACTGTATGTGGTTTATATACAGTACAGTATGTGCCTTATATATAGTAGGTGCCTTACTGTACTGTATATAAACCACATACAGTATATAAGGCACCTACTATATATAAGGCACATACTGTACTGTATATAAACCACATACAGTGTATAAGGCACCTACTATATATAAGGCACATACTGTACTGTATATAAACCACATACAGTGTATAAGGCACCTACTGTATATAAGGCACATACTGTACTGTATATAAACCACATACAGTATATATGTGCCTTATATACAGTAGGTGCCTTATATACTGTATGTGGTTTAGATACAGTACAGTATGTGCCTTATATATAGTAGGTGCCTTATACACTGTATGTGGTTTATATACAGTACAGTATGTGCCTTATATACAGTAGGTGCCTTATATACTGTATGTGGTTTATATACAGTACAGTATGTGCCTTATATACAGTAGGTGCCTTATATACTGTATGTGGTTTATATACAGTACAGTATGTGCCTTATATACAGTAGGTGCCTTATATACTGTATGTGGTTTATATACAGTATGTGCCTTATATACAGTAGGTGCCTTATATACTGTATGTGGTTTATATATAGTACAGTATGTGCCTTATATATAGTAGGTGCCTTATATACTGTATGTGGTTTATATACAGTACAGTATGTGCCTTATATACAGTAGGTGCCTTATACACTGTATGTGGTTTAAATACAGTACAGTATGTGCCTTATATACAGTCGGTGCCTTATATACTGTATGTGGTTTATATACAATACAGTATGTGCCTTATATACAGTAGGTGCCTTATATACTGTATGTGGTTTATATACTGTACAGTACAGTATGTGCCTTATATACAGTCGGTGCCTTATATACTGTATGTGGTTTATATACAGTACAGTATGTGCCTTATATACAGTAGGTGCCTTATATACTGTATGTGGTTTATATACAGTACAGTATGTGCCTTATATATAGTAGGTGCCTTATATACTGTATGTGGTTTATATACAGTACAGTATGTGCCTTATATATAGTAGGTGCCTTATATACTGTATGTGGTTTATATACAGTACAGTATGTGCCTTATATACAGTAGGTGCCTTATACACTGTATGTGGTTTATATACAGTACAGTATGTGCCTTATATATAGTAGGTGCCTTATATACTGTATGTGGTTTATATACAGTAAAGTATGTGCCTTATATACAGTAATGCGCCTTATATACTGTATGTGGTTTATATACAGTACAGTATGTGCCTTATATATAGTAGGTGCCTTATATACTGTATGTGGTTTATATACAGTACAGTATGTGCCTTATATATAGTAGGTGCCTTATATACTGTATGTGGTATATGTATGTGGTTTATATACAGTACAGTATGTGCCTTATATATAGTAGGTGCCTTATATACTGTATGTGGTTTATATACAGTACAGTATGTGCCTTATATATAGTAGGTGCCTTATATACTGTATGTGGTTTATATACAGTACAGTATGTGCCTTATATACAGTAGGTGCCTTATACACTGTATGTGGTTTATATACAGTACAGTATGTGCCTTATATATAGTAGGTGCCTTATATACTGTATGTGGTTTATATACAGTACAGTATGTGCCTTATATACTGTATGTGGTTTATATACAGTACAGTATGTGCCTTATATACAGTAGGTGCCTTATATACTGTATGTGGTTTATATACAGTACAGTATGTGCCTTATATACAGTAGGTGCCTTATATACTGTTTATGGTTTATATACAGTACAGTATGTGCCTTATATATAGTAGGTGCCTTATATACTGTATGTGGTTTATATACAGTACAGTATGTGCCTTATATACTGTATGTGGTTTATATACAGTACAGTATGTGCCTTATATATAGTAGGTGCCTTATATACTGTATGTGGTTTATATACAGTACAGTATGTGCCTTATATACAGTAGGTGCCTTATACACTGTATGTGGTTTATATACAGTACAGTATGTGCCTTATATATAGTAGGTGCTTTATATACTGTATGTGGTTTATATACAGTAAAGTATGTGCCTTATATACAGTAATGTGCCTTATATACTGTATGTGGTTTATATACAGTGCAGTATGTGCCTTATTTATGGTAGGTGCCTTATATACTGTATGTGGTTTATATACAGTACAGTATGTGCCTTATATATAGTAGGTGCCTTATATACTGTATGTGGTTTATATACAGTACAGTATGTGCCTTATATACAGTAGGTGCCTTATATACTGTATGTGGTTTATATACAGTACAGTATGTGCCTTATATATAGTAGGTGCCTTATATACTGTATGTGGTTTATATACAGTACAGTATGTGCCTTATATACAGTAGGTGCCTATATACTGTATGTGGTTTATATACAGTACAGTATGTGCCTTATATACTGTATGTGGTTTATATACAGTACAGTATGTGCCTTATATACAGTAGGTGCCTTATATACTGTATGTGGTTTATATACAGTACAGTATGTGCCTTATATACAGTAGGTGCCTTATATACTGTATGTGGTTTATATACAGTACAGTATGTGCCTTATATACAGTAGGTGCCTTATACACTGTATGTGGTTTACATACACCCTGCCCCCGTACTCTGCCTCCGCCCTGCCCGTACTCTCCCTTCGCCCTGCCCGTACTCTCCCTCCGCCCTGCCCGTACTCTGCCTCCGCCCTGCCCGTACTCTCCCTCCGCCCTGCCCGTACTCTCCCCTCCACCCTGCCAGTACTCTCCGCCCTGCCCGTACTCTCCCTCCGCCCTGCCTGTACTCTCCCTCCGCCCTGCCCGTACTCTCCCCTCCACCCTGCCGGTACTCTCCCTCCGCCCTGCCCGTACTCTGCCTCCGCCCTGCTGGTACTCTCCCTCCGCCCTGCCCGTACTCCCTCAATATTTATTTTTAAAATGATTACCTAAAATATGAAAATAATCGTACATGGTGATTGACACTTGTTTGGCCAATGTAGAAGGGAAAATCTGGTACTGGCCAATGGGGATAATTCTGGTCCATACGGTCCTCCATGCGCATGCACGGATGACCAATGTTTCGGTTGTGTGCATGTGCATGCGCCAGGTGTGTGCGGTGAGTATTCACCGGGCGCACATACCCAAGACTGCGGGCGGGGGGCGGGGGGTGTGGGGCGGTGGGACATGGGACGACTCGCCCATTGGAACACCCAGCGTTTCATGGGCGTTCCCATGCAAACCGCCCGGTGATGCGGGTGCAGAGGGCGGGCGGCTGACATCACCAGATGTCAGCTGCCCGCCCTGTTCCTGTGGAGGGTGCACGCATATGTAATTGACCCGAGAGTCACTTAGATATGCGCGCACCTTCTACATCATTCGATAGCGGGCTCTCAGAAGGCCTTGGAGTCGGAGAGCGGAAGGACCTCTGTGATGCTGCTGCCCCCATGCCGACCCACGTCCGCCCACATCCGCACTCCCAATGCCGCCGCTGAAAAGTTGACTACAGACCGAGCGCACTCGCCACCAAATAAAACTGTACCTCTTGGCACCCCTGGTCATGAGTTCCAGACCAATATAACATTGGTGTGGGGTTTGTATGTACTCCACATGCTTGCATGGGTTTCCTCCAGATACTCTGGATAGCTAACCCCTACTGTTCTGTCTACAGCATATCCCTACGTAACATGTGTTCTAAGTGTTCCATTCCAGCGGTGACCCAGCAGTTCATGTTTTCAAGATGTTCCATCTACTCTTCAGGACATACTTGGTGTCTCAATTGTTTTAAGGCCTTCAAATCACAAACATATTGTAGAAGAATAATCAATTGTTCCCCTGGCTAATTGCAGTATTGCCAGCGTCAGAGCCCTGATTATGTAGCTGCATAGATGCACATCTATATTGCATGTCATTTCCAGCGGTACGCACATAATCGAATTGTTCCAAATAAAAGGCACTGTCAGGATGAGGAAGGGCAAGCCCCACTCTTACAGCCCTGATTTAATGAATCTTCAGAGAGCTTGGACAGAAGTGTAATTTACCAAATCCAGTACATTTCCACAGCCAATTAATTAGAAAGGCTTGTTGAGAGGCTGAGACTAGTAAATCAGATTTGGGAGCATTGGATGTTATATTATCTAATTGTGCCATGAACTCACTCCTAAAATACATTTCCCTGGCTATAAAAGACATGATCTGTATTTTGTAGAATGATTGTAACAGACCCCAACACGAACGCCCCTCCGGCCTCCTCAGACATCAGACGCTGCCCTCCCCGAACCTGGTTTGTATTTGATAAAGCGAGGGGGTGCGTCGTAGGCCTGCTCCAGACTGCAAAAGCTCTGATGTCATGATGCGTTGTCTCAACAAAATTCATGTTTGTTTTTATCCTTTGGGATCGGAGAGGAAATGCTGATGAGCTTGCGGTTCTTCGGTTAGAGTGCACGCGTTAGGGTCTCATTCTGTGGTCCGAACAATGGTCACGATGAACAGCGCCGATAAGGTAGACCCACAATAGTAGAAAATGGCGGCATCGCTGGTGGATGAGACACCAACTGTTCCAAAATAATCAAATGGTACAATGTATCGGGGTGTTCGAGGCCGGGCTCGAGACCTCCAAAATATTGTATACTTTCCTGTTTTTTTAATAAACCTTTTCCTACTGGAAAATGTGTTGCTTCATCTGACTGAATTGCACCTTCATAGAAGCATAAAACCCCTGGTAATGTGTTAGCTGTACTACAGAAGGGCATTATAAGTAGCACAAGCGGGGGCATTATGTGTGTAAGTGGCACTAAAGGGGGGGATTGTATGTGTAAGCAGCACTGCAGGGGGAATTATGTATGGAAGCAGTGTTACATGGGGCATTACTTGTAAGTGGCACTCAAATGCAATGGGGAATGTGCAAAATGTATAATTACACCATTGCTTGTATAGCGTTACCTGGAAGTGCTGGGAACGCTGGCGTCAACAAGAGAAGAAGCAGAAAGCCGCATCAGTTGCCATGAAACCCCTGGCAACAAGTAATTAGAAGCTTTACTGTGGGGCATCATTTGTAAGGGGCATTTTTGTGTGTGGGACATAAAATAGCGTCACTGGCATTACTGTGTGTGTCATAATGTGTAATGGGCATTACGGTGTGTGGCATAAACTAAAATAAGCATTACGGTGTGTGGTATAAAGTGAAATAAGCATAACAATGTGTGGCATAATAGGGCTGATTCTGGTAATTTTTACCCCACCCACTGCTAATGGGCATTACAGATTGTGTGACATATTATGTAATGGGAATTATGGTGTGTGGCATAATGTGAAACGGCATTATTGATTGTGTGGCATAATGTGTAATGGGCATTATGGTGCATGGCATAATGGGCAAGGGGCATTACACATTGTGTGGCATGTGTAATATGCATTACAGATTGTGTGGCATAAAGTGTAAGGGGCATTAATATAAGAAAAAAAATTACAGGGGTGGGGGGCAAAACATACCCTTGCTCCTGGCATCATGTCACCCCACTACTCCTCTGATTACACCACTGCACGGAACCCTGCATTATCTGTCCAGTGACTATGGCTGTTCAGTAGACAAGGAAAATACAGCTGATTCCCCGCAGTAATACAGTCTCTTCCCTCGTGTGATTACGTTGCTTCAGATGAAACAAAACCCTTGATACAAGCAATAATGATTAACATGTAACGGATATCTCCAGAATAAGGTGTGTTAAACAAGAATGACACAAAACCATCCCATATAGAACAGCGTATATATGCACCTAAGGGGTTAAGATCAGCAGCAAAATGGAAAGAAACAGTCACTGCGCAAGGAAATATGTACAGAGGACGAGAACCTTTAATATTGTACCTGGCAGCTATGTATTGATAGAAGGATGCTTAGGAATATGAGACATCTAGACAGAAACATCTGCTGCTCAGATTTTTTAATATCCTTTGACCACAATGGTCGTCAGGATGTCCTGCAGGCTGCGGTTAGCTCTACGTACATTGCTGTATAACCACCCTCTACCTGTGGGCTTGTTTGTCTGGCAATTAGAAGTGAAGATGAATTTGTATTTTACACTGAGCGGTTTCTAGTGCAGTGATTAAAGCCACAAGTAAGTTACTAAACTCTCTGTTCTCAACCTGGGACCACTCAGTGGTGGACATAGTGTCGATGTCGGATGCACGCGGCAGATGGGAAGTGGACATTGTGTGAATTAAGCGACCCAGTTAGAACAGGGGTAGCTAAACCAGTCCCCGAGATCTACCAACGGTCCATGTTTTCCAGGTCACCTAGCTGGTGCACAGCTGTAGTCATTACTAACTGTCACATTCCCCAGGTCACCTAGCTGGTGCACAGCTGTAGTCATTACTAACTGTCACATTCCCCAGGTCACCTAGCTGGTGCACAGCTGTAGCCATTACTAACTGTCACATTCCCCAGGTTACCTAGCTGGTGCACAGCTGTAGCCATTACTAACTGTCACATTCCCCAGGTTACCTAGCTGGTGCACAGCTGTAGTCATTACTAACTGTCACATTCCCCAGGTCACCTAGCTGGTGCACAGCTGTAGCCATTACTAACTGTCACATTCCCCAGGTTACCTAGCTGGTGCACAGCTGTAGCCATTACTAACTGTCACATTCCCCAGGTTACCTAGCTGGTGCACAGCTGTAGTCATTACTAACTGTCACATTCCCCAGGTCACCTAGCTGGTGCACAGCTGTAGTCATTACTAACTGTCACATTTTCAAACCAGCTGCATTCATTCCTACTATAGATCCACAGGTTGCCTGGAAAACATGCACCGTTGGTAGATCTTGAGGTCAGGTTTGGCCTCCCCTGAGTTAGAATAACTGTGAAATTTGAACCAATTACGGTAAAATTACCACCAGATCCCGCTAAGTGATGCCTCCATGCAGGGCAGCAAGGTCATCCCTTCCAGGCAGGCGGCCATTGGCAAGTGGACCGTGGACAATTCAGCTAAAAAAACATGAAAAACTCTTTTGACTGTCAACCTTCCAATTGTATACCTAATGCTTGTGTTGAAATTCCGACCTAGCAACCGTATCCCAATTAACATAACGATGCCCCCCCCCCCCCGCTCAGTTGCCCCCCACCGCCTGGACATTGGACGCCAGCCTATGTTTTTACAAATGACAAATTAGGCGGAGGTCTCGTTAGGAGAAAACTGTACAATGCTTTCTAGGAATGTCTTACTTACAGCAACGATCATATAAACCCTGGCGTAGAAGGACGTAGTTCTCACACGGACACGTTTTATAGGCCCTCATCTTGCCTGAGACGCATCATTGTTCGTAGTAATACTGGAAATCTATAGTTAACAATCCTATAAAATGCAGCAGGACAGTTGTTCTATTTGCATTAGGCCAAACGGCAACTAAGGAGCGAATCCAGTAACATTAACTTGTCTTGTTACACTGTAGACAGAATTATATTCATATTTCTTTTGCTTTTGTATTTTACTTCTGTTGTTTAATTTGTTTGTTGTGAGTTGTCGTCACTTAGGACAGTTTTTTTAATGCCGATCACTGGTTGCTACTGGGAGGTATATAATACCAAATCTACAGTACCTGCTCATTGGCTGAAGTTGTGACATACCGGTCTACTCTCCCGGAATGGACAGGAGTCTCCTGAAAGTCAAGTAGCTCTCCCGGCCCCCTGAAAAGCTGGGAAGGTCTCCCGCACCTCGCCGATTCATTTGTAATTGGTTACTCAAAATGGTAAACATATAAATATATCTGTGCTGTAAAGTGTTAGGGGGAGATTTACTAAACGGACAGGGACAACAGTTGTTATTTTATGGCACTATAAACGGCATAATAGAATAATAATTGTCACTCTCGCCATGGATACATTTTTATTGCCCCTATTAAAATATACATTTCTATTGCCGTCTTACTATAATGCATAATTAATATTGCTCACTTGATATACTTGCAGTGGCGGATTCAGGGGGGGGGCACCTGGGCACGTGCCCCCCCTGTCATTTGTTTTGTAGCGGAGGACCAGGGCTTTTCAACGAGCCCAGCCCCGTGTCTCTAGCCCCTCGGGAACCGGAGATATCGCCTGGCAAACCTGTAACGTTTTTTCCCCATAGGATAATTTGGGACCCGTCAATTCCGACCCCCACCCGGTTCCGACGGCTGCCAGTTCCCGCCCTGGCATCACAGAAGCTTGTGGTTGATTTCATTCATTTCCAAATCGCTGGGCCTTCAATATGATACCAGGCTGGTCCAAATCGGTCAATCGGTTCCAGAGATATTGCGTGTAAACCGATTTTTTTTATTTTTGAAATGTAATTTCATGGCTGTTCATGTTCTTTGAGGGCAGATTACTCTGGAACTAAAAGTTCCAGTTTCACGGAACCAAAATCAATCTAAGCCCACTCAAAAGTTTTTCAATATAATACTTGTCTCATGTAAATGGATCAGTTGGTTCCGAAGATATAGCCGGTTAAATGAGATAACTGGTTAAAGGGGGGAGTGGTGGTTTTCTCTCCCCCTCACACCAGAAAATGCAGGGACTAGGCTGGTGTAAAGGGGGCCAACCTGGGAATGCATTTTCTGGTGTGAAAGGGGTATTATTTCAAATAGCCGGACCTGCAGTGCTTTGAATACAGCCAGGCTCTGCCACTGTCAGTGGCTATCACTTCTGCCTGGCGGTGGCTGTCCCCCCATTTACAATGAGCATTTATTCCCCCTTGACAATGAGCATGTAATCCCACATGGCAATGAGCATGGAACCTCTGGCAATGAGCATGGAACCCTTGGCAATGAGCATGTAGAGAAGCAGCATTTATGTAGCATAATTTTTAATAGGCATTATGGTGTTTGGCATAACACATAATGGACAAAATGGCATGTAACTTAACGTGTAATGGACATTATGGTGTAAATGTTTAATGCGCAATGTTCCTGTTTATGAATTTTGGCTTAATCTGTGTGGCATTATGTGAATTCTGGCTCAATCCATGTGGCATTATGTGAATTTTGTCTTAATCCGTGTGGCATTATGTGAATTTTATCCCAATCCGTGTGGCATTATGTGAATTTTGGCTCAATCCGTGTGTTATTATGTAAATTTTGGCTCAATCCATGTGGCATTATGTCAATTTTGGCTCATTCAATTTGGCATCATGTGTAAGGGGCAAGTATAATGGGGTCTAGTATTTTGTTGCATAATGTGTAGAAGTTGTATATGGTGTTGACACGCCCCCTGTTGAGTGGCCACACACCCTTTTCCGGAGCGCGCCTTTGGCGCGCGCACAACTACATCCTTCACTTTTGTCGCCATGGTGGGCCTGCGTGCTTTAAATGCCAGGGCCTATTTTTAATTCCATTCCCACCCTCTCCTGCCGCTCTCTTAGCATGTACACTGGCACCACTAACACCGCCCCTCCCCCACCCAAACCCTTTTTTATCATGGTGCCCCCCCTGTCATTTTATCCTGGATCCGCCCCTGTATACTTGAACAGTAATTTAGCTTCAAAATCCTATATAATAAAAGGCTAGCGCTGCTCCTCAACACTGTGGGGGGGATTAAAGTATTTTGCTCGCTGGCGGCCACTAGATGGCGGATGATGGAAAAATGCAATTGTTTGCTATATTCGGTCTCGCACAGTCCTTGGTGTGGACATTACTGTTTTGTTGTTCCATCATTTTTCCGGTCTGGGAACTTGTCCATTTATTAAACCACATGGTAAAACTTGTATCGACCATTTTAATGGCTACTATAGTCATGTCGACCTTTTGACCTTGTCGATGTAACGACTGCCTATCTATTTACTGTCAAATCTTCTATACCTCAGCGATCCAATTGACTGGTGAAACTCAAACAAATATAAAAAACCCTCAAAAAATGCAAACACACAATCACTACACTCACACACAAGAAAAAAAAAAATCACACACATACAAACATTTAAAAACTCCCCGAACACTTACACCCACCATCACTATACAGCACACATTGCACTGTTATAAACTTATACAGGCTTCACTATCTACCAGTGGATAACATCAGCAGGAGCCACGATATATCATATTCCTGTTTCACTATCACTGTACTCGACATCAGGTCATTTAAACACGTCGGTTCACAGATTTAATAATGCACAGTGCAGCATGTACACATTATAGACACACAGTCCTTGATTGGTTATTTATTTGTTTTTCTATTTTTGTAAAGGATTCGCCAAGTTCAGCTCCCAACAAACCGCCAGCCGCAGCTATAATGCATAACAGTCCCCATGGCAACCACATAGCTTGCGTGCCACACAGTTACTTCCGGGACGCAGACGCGACGTACTTCCTGTTAGAGCCCCTGTCCTTCCGGCGGGGAGACGGCGCGGCTACAGGTGATCGGCGCTGGACGGCGCAAACCCTAATCTACTCACTCCTTTATAAGGTAAGCACTTTACAGTTGGTTTTGTTCTCACTAGCACCTTGACAAAGGGGTACATACCCCGAAACGTTGGTCTCTTTGTTTGCACGTTTAATACAGCACGGATTTTAAAGTCTCCTGAGCGCCATCCTTTATTCCTATCGTACCCATCTCCCTGTGGAAGGGCACCGGGGCAGCTGACCAGACTAAGGAGTGCCGGGCCGCAGACCCTCTATATATATATATATATATATATAGCAAAAGAAGATAAACTGCACACACATACTGGGATCAACTCCTGAGTGCCCGGCTCAGATATGGGAAATTTGTATACATACAAACTGGTAGCCAGCAACATCAGATAAATGCAAAAAGGTTTTTATGGCATATTATAAAGTGCAATAGTGACAATGGTACATTTCAGTACACAAAAAGGAGTCCGGTATTGTGCAAACAAAAATACTTAGCAGCATAAAGAAGTCCGGTCCTCCTTCATTAAGGTCGTAGTGCCCACTGTTCTTATCCTGACGAAGGGGGCAAGATCCCCAAAACGTTGAAATAAAATGTTCACCTAGTTACCAGCGTTTCTCCAGTCCCTGAGTGCCGCCGTTCACAAGGAGTATATACAGTGGGCATCGTCCCACCACAGGAAGGCAACTGGGCAAGACACCCCTTCCATAGGGGCAACAGAGTGCCGGGAACAAGTTTGGTTATATATATATATATATATATATATATATATATATATATATATATATATATATATAAAATTTAGTTATGTTTATATTAACCCCCCCCTGCAGTTACCCATTGCCCAAGTTTATACTGCCTTTACTCTGTATTTTGACAGTGTAATATTCTCAATGACAAGTGGGAGGGGGTTCCCCTGTCTAAAGTGCCCCGGCCGCCCTTAAGGCTTAATCCGGCCCTGAGCCAGACTCATGGAAGATCCTACCTTATCCAGCTGCTGAATCCCCTCTTCCACCGAGCAGACAGATGCCAGGGTCCGGAGAGTTGGCAGGTACAGGCATTTAAAACGATCTTGTCGGCAGATTTTGAACAGTGCTACAACCGCACCTTCCTGCAAGACAGCAAGTAGTAGTAAATATATATACGAATCCAATCCAGTAATGCGTTGGGACACAAGAACCAGCACACCACTGTTTGAATGCATAAAGTGCTTTAGTGTTGCAAATATAAAAGCCATAGACATCAATCCATTTCACAAGGAGAGTAACTTGGGTGCTTATCGGTTTTCAGAGGGAGCAGATAATTCAAGCAGAACAGCCTTTCCCTCCATGACCCTTCCTGCCCAACAGCTGTTTCGGAGAACCACCTCCTTCATCAAGGCAATAAGGTATAATAAGGCCTGCTGATAGCTAAATAGGGAACAGGGTGCCTGCCAAAATCAAGCCACACCTGTATCTCACCTGTATTACTCCTATCACAACAAGCTCCCGCTCCCGGCCGCCCATCAGCCGGCTTGTACTAGGAAGTGCGCCGGTGACCCGCATGCATCACTGCCTCTAGGCACTCTTACATGTGTCAGACTTGTGGCGTCTTTGGGGTGCCATGGTAACCTTCAGACGGGATGGAATGACCGCCCCTCCCACGCCACCCGGCCACAGACAGTGCTGTCGCCCAGCATAGAAATGAACGAGTTACGTCCATCACAGCTTGCTACATGCACATTACTGCTCCCCTCCGGCCAATGCTAAATCTATATAATTAATGAAGTGGCGTCTCTTGGGTGCCTTGGCAACCGTCGGATGGGACAGATTATCCGCCGCAGATGGACTCTTTTGCAGATGGGCTGGAGCAATGGGTGGATCGATGATACGGTTCTGGAATTCCTGACGCAAACTCATCCGATCACCCCATTGCTCTATTTCCTTCCTAAGATCCACAAAACCCTGCTGAACCCGCCGGGAAGGCCCATCATTTCCTCTAGGGGTTCATTATGTCAAAGTCTTTCCCAGTACATGGATTACTTTTTACAGGCCAAAGTAAATGACGTATCCACAGTACTAAGGGACACCACTGAATTCCTTAAGCGGATTAAAGATTTTGGTGCCCCCCCAAAAGGGTGCCTATTGGTTACGTGTTATATCACAAGCCTGTACCCCAATATTATATTCAACATCAACAAGGCCTTGATTCTATCAAAAAAGCAATTTGTACGAGCTTGGTGTACGGAACCCCCCCCCCCCTACTGAGTTTTTTCTCCTACTTTTGTTTACAGCTACAGGGTACGGCCATGGGGTCAAATATGGGCCCCGCGTACTCCAAAATGTGACAACCAGGAGAGCATAGTAGGCCACGCCCTGATGCGTTTCGTCATAAGACTTCGTCGCCTTCTGAGGAAGTCTTCTGACGAAACGCGTCAGTGCGTGGCCTACTACGCTGTCCTGGTTGTCACATACACCGGTAATTCCATCCAGCCCTATCCCTCCCTGCCACGGCATCGCAATCCAGCCCTGCAGTGATCAGTGAGACGGACCGGCTACCTCCCAGCGCATCGTGAGCAGCTTCTGCCTTATATATATATATACACATATATATAACATGTGGTATCCAGCCCACAGCAGTGTTTTACTTGGTACGAGTCCTCATTATATGTACTGTGGACTCTCGCTTTTTTAATTAAAGTGTTTTATTATGTATTGCACCATGAAGAGCATTTCTTCTATCTTTACCTAGATTGTCTCCCTCTGTGGATCCCAGAGGTCATTTGTCCTTCGAAGATTTGCTGCGGGTCATCTTTATTGGGACTCTGGTGCCTCCTATCTCTGTTTTAATACAAAGGTTCATCTAAATCTGGACTTGCATTTAATTGGTCTGAGCGCACATACTGTAGTTACTTTTTCCCCAAAATATATATATATTTATTATATACACACATACACACACAGTATATACAGTATAGCTCTGTATATATAAGTATCAGATGGCGCAAAGATTGATAACAACCTAGTAAAGGATGACATGTCGACACGTGGAATAGGTCATTATGGCTAAGGTTGACATGGTTGGGAGGTCAACACAATATGTCGACAGTAGGAAAGTTGACAGTGAAAAGATTTAAATTAGTTTTTCAAAAAAATTTGAGCGGACATGCGGAATTTCATGCCCTGCTAGCCACTAGGTGTGGAGGGAGAATGGAATAGTGGCACTGAGGCACCGTGCCCGAAGCATGGTGAGTGCGAGCCATGCAAGGGGACGCAGTACACTTTAAAAGGTGTCCATGTCGACATTCGGTACAAAAAAAACGTGATAAAAATTACGTCAACCTTTTGACTGTCGACCTTCCCATTGTCGACCTAATGCTTGTGTCAACCTTCCAACCCCGTCGATCTTAGCCACCTCCATTGGTCGACCCACCCATGACCCGTACACATTCACACCGATCCTTCCGAAAGTCTGAAATTCTTTTTCCCATTTGTGTAATGACGACGTCTATCCACGTACAGTAAATAACTTACATAAAATCTTCATAAACGAGTGATCAACAAAAAAAACATCCATCCAATAAGGAAAATGACCCCCAGACGACTTTAATAACGTGGTCGGATGTGGGCGCGATACCTCTATTTACACAATTGACTTTTAACATTTGTAAATACCATTTTAATTAAAATTGATGTAAAAAGTCAAAATGGGATTTGTATTAATTGAATCGGCTTGACAGAACAGAGACGCTGCTTCCTAATTATCAAGTAGTTACTACGCACGGCGCTAGCTGCTGGTATTAATAGACATTAGCTGCCTGCGATAGAGTTCATTCGGATATGGAGGCCGATGGTCACCGGGTTTATATTGTATGATGCAGTGCGTGAGCAGAAGCAAGTTTTCGATTTAACAAAGTGGACCCATCGTCTACATATAGCGCTGACAGCCCCTATGGTTCAATATTCATACAGCTCAGCCAATCAAATCACTAGAAAACATTGATAGTGCGTCATGCTTCAGTGATGTCACTAGTGTGTAGTGAAATGATTGGCTGCTGTGTCAGAACTATTGGCCTAGCCTCCACCATACGACTAGCCTTACATCTGGATAATACAAGTCTTCATACACCACACTGTAAGTTCATAAATCATGATATAGCCTTAGATGCCTCTCATGTAGCTGTATATACCTGCCCATATACTTGTTACGCACTTATCATGCGTGGCTATTAGTGCTTTAGGACAGTAATCCTGAGGTGGTGTTGTATCAGCAGCTTTGGCGAGAGATTACTGATAAATTATAGTCACATGACCACTAGGGAGGTTGGTGACAGACTGGCTTACACTTTGCAGAAAACAAGCAGAAGCTTTATGTTTACCGGAGAGATGTTGTTTTTTTCATATTGGCTGCCATATATATTGCCCCTCCAGAGTGATTTTGAAAAAGCAACACTGATTTTGTTACTGTAAAAAAATGCTCTTTAAAAAAATAAAATAAATGAAATGTGTACAGTATGTACTGTACGACTAATAAGGAGCACAAATACAAGAGAACAATAACCGGCGCTGATTATAAACAATGACTTGTGTGTAGATTTCCTCTTTATTCTCCACAAGTCCTACTGGAATCCCAATGGATTTCACTAGTTGGACCACACTGACCTGAGTGTGGGTCCCTATGTACACATAGCGTTTTCTTTGTCCAAAATTCCTTTAATCACCAATCCACACGTCACAAATAATTCCAACGACTGACCTGGGAAATGGTCCCTATATTCACATAAAGGTATCTTTGGACAAAGTATGTTACGATATTTATCGTGTATATTTGGTCCAAAGAAAGGAGTGAGCGACTAAAAGAACACGCTACGTGAACATAGGGACCTATATACAGGTCAGTTTGGTTCCTTATGCCATTGATGTGCTTTGATGGTTGATTCTGGAGTCTATTTGAAGAACATACTTTGTCCAAAGATACCTTTATGTGAATATAGGGACCATTTCCCAGGTCAGTCGTTGGAATTATTTGTGACGTGTGGATTGGTGATTAAAGGAATTTTGGACAAAGAAAACGCTATGTGTACATAGGGACCCACACTCAGGTCAGTGTGGTCCAACTAGTGAAATCCATTGGGATTCCAGTAGGACTTGTGGAGAATAAAGAGGAAATCTACACACAAGTCATTGTTTATAATCAGCGCCGGTTATTGTTCTCTTGTATTTGTGACTACGTGTGTTAGGGAGTGGTGCTCCTTGAACGAATAACCAGGCAGCGATTATAGGGAGCGCTGTGAGGCCGAAAAAGACCCGTTGTTCGATATTGGACTAATAAGGAGCAGCATACATCTAGTCTATGACGTGGTCACTTGGGGGTAGTTTTTATTCTGAATACTGTAAATAAATATTTCTGATCATTATGATGAATTTCAACAATTCTGGATATTAAAAAAGTTCCAGAGGTTAATTAGCATAAAGTGGGCGACGAGGACGAGAAATGGTAGAAATGAGGTATGTCCGAATATTTTCACAGACATAATACGGTATACTGTAAATACACCGTCAGATTATGTATTGATGCTTTGTGTATCAATGTACTTGAGCGCATTGAAGTCACATTAGTTGCGTGGGGTTTCCTCCGGGTACTCCGGTTTCCTCACACAATCCAAAAATATACAGGTAGGTTAATTGGCTTCCGAACAAAAATTAACCCTAGAATGTGCGTGTGTGTATGTACATGTGGTAGGGAATATAGACTGTAGGCTCCACTGGGGCAGGGACTGATGTGAGTGTTCAACTATACTCTGTACAGCGCTGCGGAATATGTGTGCGCTATATAAATAACTGGTAATAATCTCTGTACAGCGCTGCGGAATATGTGTGCACTATATAAATAACTGGTAATAATATTCTCTGTACAGCGCTGCAGAATATGTGTGCGCTATATAAATAACTGGTAATAATATTCTCTGTACAGCGCTGTGGAATATGTGTGCGCTATATAATAACTGGTAATAATAATCTCTGTACAGCGCTGCGGAATATGTGTGCGCTATATAATAACTGGTAATAATAGTCTCTGTACAGCGCTGCGGAATATGTGTGCGCTATATAAATAACTGGTAATAATATTCTCTGTACAGCGCTGCGGAATATGTGTGCGATATACAATAACTGGTAATAATAATCTCTGTACAGCGCTGCGGAATATGTGTGCGCTATATAAATAACTGGTAATAATAATCTCTGTACAGCGCTGCGGAATATGTGTGCGCTATATAAATAACTGGTGATAATATTCTCTGTACAGAGCTGTGGAATAGGTGTGCGCTATATAATAACTGGTAATAATCTCTGTACAGCACTGCGGAATATGTGTGCGCTATATAATAACTGGTAATAATAATCTCTGTACAGCGCTGCGGAATATGTGTGCGCTATATAAATAACTGGTAATAATAGTCTCTGTACAGCGCTGCGGAATATGTGTGCGCTATATAATAACTGGTAATAATAATCTCTGTACAGCGCTGCGGAATATGTGTGCGCTATATAATAACTGGTAATAATATACTCTGTACAGCGCTGCTGAATATGTGTGCGCTATATAATAACTGGTAATAATAATCTCTGTACAGCGCTGCGGAATATGTGTGCGCTATATAAATAACTGGTAATAATAGTCTCTGTACAGTGCTGCGGAATATGTGTGCGCTATATAATAACTGGTAATAATATACTCTGTACAGCGCTGCTGAATATGTGTGCGCTATATAATAACTGGTAATAATATACTCTGTACAGCGCTGCTGAATATGTGTGCGCTATATAATAACTGGTAATAATAGTCTCTGTACAGCGCTGCTGAATATGTGTGCGCTATAGAATAACTGGTAATAATAATCTCTGTACAGCGCTGCTGAATATGTGTGCGCTATATAATAACTGGTAATAATAGTCTCTGTACAGCGCTGCGGAATATGTGTGCGCTATATAATAACTGGTAATTATAATCTCTGTACAGCGCTGTGGAATATGTGTGCAATATATAATAACTGGTAATAATATTCTCTGTACAGCGCTGCGGAATATGTGTGCGCTATATAAATAACTGGTAATAATAGTCTCTGTACAGCGCTGTGGAATATGTGTGCGCTATATAATAACTGGTAATAATAGTCTCTGTACATCGCTGTGGAATATGTGTGCGCTATATAATAACTGGTAATAATAGTCTCTGTACAGCGCTGCTGAATATGTGTGCGCTATATAATAACTGGTAATAATAATCTCTGTACAGCGCTGCGGAATATGTGTGCGCTATATAATAACTGTTAATAATAGTCTCTGTACAGCGCTGTGGAATATGTGTGCGCTATATATATAACTGGTAATAATAGTCTCTGTACAGTGCTGCGGAATATGTGTGCGCTATATAATAACTGGTAATAATATTCTCTGCACAGTGCTGCGGAATATGTGTGCGCTATATAATAACTGGTAATAATAGTCTCTGTACAGCGCTGCGGAATATGTGTGCGCTATATAATAACTGGTAATAATAGTCTCTGTACAGCGCTGCTGAATATGTGTGCGCTATATAATAACTGGTAATAATAGTCTCTGTACAGCGCTGCGGAATATGTGTGTGCTATATAATAACTGGTAATAATAGTCTCTGTACAGCGCTGCTGAATATGTGTGCGCTATATAATAACTGGTAATAATAGTCTCTGTACAGCGCTGCGGAATATGTGTGCGCTATATAATAACTGGTAATAATAGTCTCTGTACAGCGCTGCTGAATATGTGTGCGCTATATAATAACTGGTAATAATAATCTCTGTACAGCGCTGCGGAATATGTGTGGGCTATATAATAACTGGTAATAATAGTCTCTGTACAGCGCTGCTGAATATGTGTGCGCTATATAATAACTGGTAATAATAGTCTCTGTACAGCGCTGCTGAATATGTGTGCGCTATATAATAACTGGTAATAATATTCTCTGTACAGCGCTGCGGAATATGTGTGCGCTATATAATAACTGGTAATAATATTCTCTGTACAGCGCTGCGGAATATGTGTGCTATATAATAACTGGTAATAATAGTCTCTGTACAGCGCTGCGGAATATGTGTGCGCTATATAATAACTGGTAATAATAGTCTCTGTACAGCGCTGCTGAATATGTGTGCGCTATATAATAACTGGTAATAATAATCTCTGTACAGCGCTGCGGAATATGTGTGGGCTATATAATAACTGGTAATAATAGTCTCTGTACAGCGCTGCTGAATATGTGTGCGCTATATAATAACTGGTAATAATAGTCTCTGTACAGCGCTGCGGAATATGTGTGCGCTATATAATAACTGGTAATAATAGTCTCTGTACAGCGCTGCTGAATATGTGTGCGCTATATAATAACTGGTAATAATAATCTCTGTACAGCGCTGCGGAATATGTGTGCGCTATATAATAACTGGTAATAATAGCCTCTGTACAGAGCTGCGGAATATGTGTGCGCTATATAATAACTGGTAATAATAATCTCTATACAGCGCTGCGGAATATGTGTGCGCTATATAATAACTGGTAATAATATTCTCTGTACAGTGCTGTGGAATATGTGTGCGCTATATATTAACTGGTAATAATAGTCTCTGTACAGCGCTGTGGAATATGTGTGCGCTATATAATAACTGGTAATAATAGTCTCTGTACAGCGCTGTGGAATATGTGTGCGCTATATAATAACTGGTAATAATAATCTCTGTACAGTGCTGTGGAATATGTGTGGGCTATATAATAACTGGTAATAATAGTCTCTGTACAGCGCTGCTGAATATGTGTGCGCTATATAATAACTGGTAATAATATTCTCTGTACAGCGCTGTGGAATATGTGTGCGCTATATAATAACTGGTAATAATAGTCTCTGTACAGCGCTGCGGAATATGTGTGCGCTATATAATAACTGGTAATAATATTCTCTGTACAGCGCTGCGGAATATGTGTGCTATATAATAACTGGTAATAATAATCTCTGTACAGCGCTGCGAAATATGTGTGGGCTATATAATAACTGGTAATAATAGTCTCTGTACAGCGCTGCGGAATATGTGTGCGCTATATAATAACTGGTAATAATATTCTCTGTACAGTGCTGCTGAATATGTGTGCGCTATATAATAACTGGTAATAATAGTCTCTGTACAGCGCTGCGGAATATGTGTGCGCTATATAATAACTGGTAATAATAGTCTCTGTACAGCGCTGCTGAATATGTGTGCGCTATATAATAACTGGTAATAATAATCTCTGTACAGCGCTGCGGAATATGTGTGGGCTATATAATAACTGGTAATAATAGTCTCTGTACAGCGCTGCTGAATATGTGTGCGCTATATAATAACTGGTAATAATAGTCTCTGTACAGCGCTGTGGTATATGTGTGCGCTATATAATAACTGGTAATAATATTCTCTGTACAGCGCTGTGGAATATGTGTGCGCTATATAATAACTGGTAATAATAGTCTCTGTACACCGCTGCGGAATATGTGTGCGCTATATAATAACTGGTAATAATAGTCTCTGTACAGCGCAGGGGAATATGTGTGCGCTATATAATAACTGGTAATAATAGTCTCTGTACAGCGCAGGGGAATATGTGTGCGCTATATAATAACTGGTAATAATATTCTCTGTACAGCGCTGCGGAATATGTGTGAGCTATATAATAACTGGTAATAATAGTCTCTGTACAGCGCTGTGGTATATGTGTGCGCTATATAATAACTGGTAATAATATTCTCTGTACAGCGCTGTGGAATATGTGTGCGCTATATAATAACTGGTAATAATAGTCTCTGTACACCGCTGCGGAATATGTGTGCGCTATATAATAACTGGTAATAATAGTCTCTGTACAGCGCTGTGGAATATGTGTGCGCTATATAATAACTGGTAATAATAGTCCCTGTACACCGCTGTGGAATATGTGTGCGCTATATAATAACTGGTAATAATAGTCTCTGTACAGCGCTGTGGAATATGTGTGCGCTATATAATAACTGGTAATAATAGTCTCTGTACAGCGCTGCTGAATATGTGTGCGCTATATAATAACTGGTAATAATAGTCTCTGTACAGCGCTGCGGAATATGTGTGCACTATATAATAACTGGTAATAATAATCTCTGTACAGCGCTGCGGAATATGTGCGCTATATAATAACTGGTAATAATAGTCTCTGTACAGCACTGCGGAATATGTGTGCGCTATATAATAACTGATAATAATATTCTCTGTACAGCGCTGCAGAATATGTGTGCGCTATATAATAACTGGTAATAATAGTCTCTGTACATCGCTGCGGAATATGTGTGCGCTATATAAATGACTGGTAATAATATTCTCTGTACAGCGCTGTGGAATATGTGTGCGCTATATAATAACTGGTAATAATAGTCTCTGTACAGAGCTGTGGAATATGTGTGCGCTATATAATAACTGGTAATAATAGTCTCTGTACAGCGCTGCGGAATATGTGTGCGCTATATAATAACTGGTAATAATATTCTCTGTACAGCGCTGTGGAATATGTGTGCTATATAATAACTGGTAATAATATACTCTGTACAGCGCTGTGGAATATGTGTGCTATATAATAACTGGTAATAATAGTCTCTGTACAGCGCTGCGGAATATGTGTGTGCTATATAATAACTGGTAATAATATTCTCTGTACAGCGCTGCGGAATATGTGTGCGCTATATAATAACTGGTAATAATAGTCTCTGTACAGCGCTGTGGAATATGTGTGCGCTATATAATAACTGGTAATAATATTCTCTGTACAGCGCTGCGGAATATGTGTGCACTATATAAATAACTGGTAATAATATTCTCTGTACAGCGCTGCGGAATATGTGTGCGCTATATAATAACTGGTAATAATATTCTCTGTACAGCGCTGCGGAATATGTGTGCGCTATATAATAACTGGTAATAATATTCTCTGTACAGCGCTGCGGAATATGTGTGCGCTATATAATAACTGGTAATAATAGTCTCTGTACAGAGCTGCGGAATATGTGTGCGCTATATAATAACTGGTAATAATAGTCTCTGTACAGCGCTGCGGAATATGTGTGTGCTATATAATAACTGGTAATAATATTCTCTGTACAGCGCTGCGGAATATGTGTGCGCTATATAATAACTGGTAATAATATTCTCTGTACAGCGCTGTGGAATATGTGTGCGCTATATAATAACTGGTAATAATAGTCTCTGTACAGTGCTGCGGAATATGTGTGCGCTATATAATAACTGGTAATAATATTCTCTGTACAGCGCTGCGGAATATGTGTGCGCTATATAATAACTGGTAATAATATTCTCTGTACAGCGCTGCGGAATATGTGTGCGCTATATAATAACTGGTAATAATAGTCTCTGTACAGCGCTGCGGAATATGTGTGCGCTATATAATAACTGGTAATAATAGTCTCTGTACAGCACTGCGGAATATGTGTGCGCTATATAATAACTGGTAATAATAATCTCTGTACAGTGCTGCGGAATATGTGTGCACTATATAAATAACTGGTAATAATAGTCTCTGTACAGCGCTACAGTATATGTGTGCACTATATAAATAACTGGTAATAATAGTCTCTGTACAGCGCTGTGGAATATGTGTGCGCTATATAATAACTGGTAATAATATTCTCTGTACAGGGCTGTGGAATATGTGTGCGCTATATAAATAACTGGTAATAATATTCTCTGTACAGCGCTGCGGAATATGTGTGCACTATATAAATAACTGGTAATAATAGTCTCTGTACAGCGCTGTGGAATATGTGTGCGCTATATAATAACTGGTAATAATAGTCTCTGTACAGAGCTGCGGAATATGTGTGCGCTATATAAATAACTGGTAATAATAGTCTCTGTACTGCGCTGTGGAATATGTGCGCTCTATATAATAACTGGTAATAATATTCTCTGTACAGCGCTGCAGAATATGTGTGCGCTATATAATAACTGGTAATAATAGTCTGTGTACAGCGCTGCGGAATATGTGTGCGCTATATAATAACTGGTAATAATAGTCCCTGTACACCGCTGCGGAATATGTGTGCGCTATATAAATAACTGGTAATAATAGTCTCTGTACAGCGCTGTGGAATATGTGTGCGTTATATAATAACTGGTAATAATAGTCTCTGTACAGCGCTGTGGAATATGTGTGCGTTATATAATAACTGGTAATAATATTCTCTGTACAGCGCTGTGGAATATGTGTGCGCTATATAATAACTGGTAATAATATTCCCTGTACAGTGCTGCGGAATATGTGTGCGCTATATAATAACTGGTAATAATAGTCCCTGTACACCGCTGCGGAATATGTGTGCGCTATATAAATAACTGGTAATAATAGTCTCTGTACAGCGCTGTGGAATATGTGTGCACTATATAATAATAATATCTGGTAATAATAGTCTCTGTACAGCGCTGTGGAATATGTGTGCGCTATATAATAACTGGTAATAATAGTCTCTGTACGGCGCTGTGGAATATGTGTGCGCTATATAAATAACTGGTAATAATATTCTCTGTACAGCGCTGCGGAATATGTGTGCGCTATATAATAACTGGTAATAATAGTCTCTGTACGGCGCTGTGGAATATGTGTGCGCTATATAATAACTGGTAATAATATTCTCTGTACAGCGCTGCGGAATATGTGTGCGCTATATATATAACTGGTAATAATAGTCTCTGTACAGCGCTGCGGAATATGTGTGCGCTATATAATAACTGGTAATAATAGTCCCTGTACACCGCTGCGGAATATGTGTGCGCTATATAATAACTGGTAATAATAGTCTGTGTACAGCGCTGCGGAATATGTGTGCGCTATATAATAACTGGTAATAATAGTCTCTGTACAGCGCTGCGGAATATGTGTGCGCTATATAATAACTGGTAATAATAGTCCCTGTACACCGCTGCGGAATATGTGTGCGCTATATAATAACTGGTAATAATAGTCTCTGTACAGCGCTGCTGAATATGTGTGCACTATATAATAACTGGTAATAATATTCTCTGTACAGCGCTGCGGAATATGTGTGCACTATATAATAATTGGTAATAATAGTCTCTGTACAGCGATGCGGAATATGTGTGCGCTATATAATAACTGGTAATAATATTCTCTGTACAGCGCTGCGGAATATGTGTGCGCTATATAATAACTGGTAATAATAGTCCCTGTACACCGCTGCGGAATATGTGTGCGCTATATAATAACTGGTAATAATAGTCTCTGTACAGCGCTGCTGAATATGTGTGCACTATATAATAACTGGTAATAATAGTCTCTGTACAGCGCTGCTGAATATGTGTGCACTATATAATAACTGGTAATAAATAAAGGTATAACATAAATAGTTACAGTGATCAGGAGCATCTGTAAGGGGTGGCGGGAGCTGCTATGATATCGGGGGACACTTTTCTATTGACCATATATGCATAAAATATTTTTATGTTAGTGGGGCAAGATATAAGATATTTGGGAGCTTTTCTGGGGAAACTGGTCTGTTGATATGGTGACACTAATGGTCCTGGGTCTTCTGTCATGGAGGTGATACCACAGGGTGGAGGGTGCTGCCACCATGGAAGAAGGAGGGTGGGACCACCAGGGATAAGTAGGTGCCACCACCGCAATGTGCTCTCTATTAAGTTAACTGTCTGAACAGCACACCACGTCCTCCGACAAGGGGCAGGGCATCTGCTGGAAATCTCGATGCCTCCTGGCTATTTCGAGTAACCTTCAGGTACCTGGCACTGTTCTAACAGAAGAGCCTCATCAGACGCAGACCCATGTGTCCCGATAATACGGCCAGCTTGAGTACATTTCGGCTTACGCAGGCCTGTCAGTGCAGGTGACCATTGCAAATCGTGACCAAAGGTCCCAATCAGTGGTGGCTCCAGAGGAGAGGCCCTTGTAAACGCTACTGAGTTCCGTGTTCCCAGCCGTGACCTTGGTGGGCCAGTGGAGGGTGCGGAATACTTTAAACTAGGCGGCTTTAGGAAGCAGAATGACATGCAGCAACTTGAGATGACTGTAGCACAAGGGAGCAGCTGGGACAGAGGGTTGACTGTAACCAGAAACAGGGGTGCGGAGTCTAACCGGCCGGTGGTCTTCACCAGGGACCTGCTCACCCGACGAGCAGGTCGCAGCCCCCTGCCCTGGTCCTTTGTGTACTGCTGCCAATGAGCTGGGATGCTGGGGATACGGGATACTCGGGAGGAGGTATACTGCATAACTTCAGAAGGAAGATATATGATGATATATAATACTGGTTAGAGAACTGATGGTGATGGATATCCGTGTACTGTGTCGGTCTGGGAACTGTGTCGGTAGGTATTAGTCCTGGAAGCCTGTGAGCACTTGAGATGCAGCCTGGGAGCCAATAGTGATGCGGCTTAGGATCCGATGGTGATGCGGCTCAGGAACTGATGGTGATGTGGTTCAGGAACTGATGGCGATGCGGCTCAGGAACTGATGGCGATGCGGCTTAGGTTCGTTGGTGTTTCGGCTCAGGAGCAGATGGTGATGTGGCTTAGGACCCGATGGTGATGCAGCTCAGGAACCGATGGTGATGCAGCTCAGGAACAGATGGTGATGCAGCTCAGGAACCGATGGTGATGCGGCTTAGGAGCCGATGGTGATGCGGCTTAGGAGCCGATGGTGATGCGGCTCAGGAGCAAACAGTGATGTGGCTTAGGATCCTATGGTGATGCGGCTTAGGAGCCGATGTTGATGCCTGCTAGCGGGGACCTGGAACGCACATACTACTACACAGGAGCTGATGATGGTGGGCAGCAGAGTCTGACAGGTGGAGATAACTAGGAGGTTTGCTAGCGGCAGCACAGGTGCACAGGTATCACTGGGAGAAATAGCCTGGAAGCCTTGGACGATGACTCTCGAGAGTATCACAGGGAACAGACAAGTTGTTGAAGGCGATTTGATAGTGCTGGGGGCCCGACTTTTATCTCCCCTGTCTGTCTGTGATTGGCTGCAAGATGCAGCATCAATTAACCCGGGAAGTACTTGTGCGCACCTTGAGCATGTGATCGAGTGCACAGGTCAGAGGTCAGAGTCACCGGCTAGCACATTGGAGCAAACGGTCAGCTGACCAAGGTGTCATGGCGGCGCCCATGCAATGGGGAATCGGTGTGGGATGCCGACTATGCCCATGGGGATCGCAGGAGACATCCCGCCATGGACTACACCCAAGGACAACCCCACCCGCAAATCTGCGCCGGATGGCGCCCCTGCGTGCAGGTAAGAGACGTGGCGGCAGATACGGGCACACACTGCAATTCCTGACACCCTTATTTCAATTTTGAATTGTGCTGCAGCCCTCACTGGTCCCGATGGTGACCCACAGACCCTTGCTAATTATAACAGGAGGCGTCAATCTTGTACAGACGCCTCCCGCTGCATTACCATTTATATTAGACAGAATTCCGCACAAACATGAATGGCGCTTTTTATGTATCAGCACCTGGCACACGTCTATAACACTGACATTAATGCACCGGTCATTGGGAATCAGCAACACTTTACCTCAACCGATATGCCTCAGAGTTGTTGCTAATTCTGTGTAATGACTGTGCCTCGTGCCTCAATCATAGGGTTCTTGCAATTGTAAAACCTCTTAAAAGCTTCAATTGAGCCATATTCCTTTTAGGTGCCAAATAATCAAATTCCTATTGCTCCTTTACCTGTTAATTCCGATGCATCAGTAACAAGAATAATGGAAAAATCGGTACTTATGTATTATCTGGGCGCCCGATTTTATCATTGCATGCCACTACTTAAGGCATGTGATGCGATGCGATTTTTCATTGTAAAGACCCGATTTTTAATTGTATAGTCACCCATGGGTGATTTCATACCCCCACTATCCAACTACGCATGGAGTTGATTTTATATAGTGTGGCGAGCGCAGCGAGCCACGGAGCCTGAAGTGTGGCGAGCGCAGCGAGCCACGGAGCCCAAAGTGTGGCGAGCGGACGCGGATTACTTTACATGTATTCTGCGTCCCCTCACGGGGCTCGCTCGCCACGCTTTGGGCTCGGTGGCTCGCTGCGCTCTCCACACTATATAAAATCAACTCCATGCGTAGTTGGATAGTGGGGGTATGAAATCACCCATGGGTGACTATACAATTAAAAATCAGGTATTTACAATGAAAAATCGCATCGCATGAATTGTGTCACTATATTGCATGCGATGCGATGAAAAAATTGGGCACCCAGATATTACATAAGTACCAAAAAAATCAAACATTTGGTGTGGGAAAACGGGGACGTCATCTATGGCGAACCTTAATTGCAAACCCCTTTAACTTATCCGATGAGCGTCACAAAGGATTGTATTGTGCTAAGCGCCTGCATTATACTGTGTTTATTTATTGATGAATGCTCCAAGCTCATTGACTTGTCCTGAATAGCAGCAACATAACCTGATACTGTGCAGCGGGAATCCCCAGGTACAGCGCCAGCAGTCTCTCCTGCACACCAGGCATCTCACAGAAGCCGGAACAGAACAAAGCAATGCACAGGACCGGGGACAGCGACAAATGTCTTGTTTACATATTCCATTGAGCACATCCTTTCAGCCAGCAGTATACAAAGGGTATTTGGCATTAGTCGGGCCCACATGATATTCAAAAGGTGATATCTTTATTTACAAATCGATTGAAATAAATTGTTTTCTGCACAAATTTCAAATGCAAACAACCAGGCTGTACTCTGACTCTTTGCCATTCTCTGTCTGCAGACGTGATGAGTCCACGCCATTCACTAAACAACTGCAAAACTTTCACAGAAACGCGCAAAAAAGGCTCCAGATCATGACGCATCAGCAGCAAAAGTTTGATAAAGTTTTCCTTGTTGTTATTGTTACCCTAATACAGTGGTTCCCAAACTCAGGGGTAAATATAAGAAGCGTTGGTGCCATTTCTCACCCATGTATAAAGGAGGAAAAGCGTTCTCCAAGACAGGGGCCCAGATGCACTAAACTTCCAAAGTGATCAATTGGAGAGTGATAAACAGCCAGCCAATCGGCTCCTACCTGCCATGTCACAGGCTGTGTTTGAAAAATGTCAGGCAGGAGCTGATTGGCTGGCTGTTTATCACTCTCCAGTTTATCACTTTTAAAGCTCAGAGAATCTGGCCCAGGGTCATTATCAGTTATGTCCCTAGCTGTGATGTTTGCTGTCTCCGCGCTGCCCGTACTCGCACATGTCCGGTGGAACCAGCCGGGCACTGAGACGTAGGGAGTGATTCTAGTTGACTCTGTGAGATGCGAAGGTCCTTGTAACGCCACCCTGGGGAATGGACCCCCGCCGCCATTTCCTCGCGCACCATCACAACCATCAATCAGAATCACCTCCATAGTGTTAGGTCTTAACATTTGACGGGGATCGTGTGAGAGGACTTTTCACTACGCCCCCCACTTCTGCGCCCGAGACGGTAATACAGCCTGGTGATATAGAGGCACAATTACATCATCATTTAGTATTCGGAATAGAAGCGATAAGATAAAAATGAATAAATAAAACCCCTGAGCTCCACTCACTAATGCTGGCGGGCGACTCACATTGATGGATTGGCGCTCACAGTGGTTAATAATAGAAGGCGATAATGCCGGGGAATAGACGTTATGAGACTTCAAAGGCAATTACTAAACTGCAGAACATTGGCCAAGAAGAGATCACAAATCATTCAGTGCAAACCCCAAAGTTACTAGACAGCCGCCCGGTGCTGGTACTGGTGATACTGGTGTGTATGATATACTGTATATATATATATATATATATATATATATATATATATATATATACACACACACACACACACACACACACACATATACTGGTGATACCAGCCAATATCCAGTGTGAAATGTGAATATATATATATATATATATATATATATATATATACATAGGGATTGGGTAACAGGGCGGCACTCCAATCATTTAAACAGTATAATTCGGTGCCTGGTCCATAATAGTAATACAGTACACTTACCCCCCCCCCACTGCGGAAGGAGTCCAAACCGGCACACGAGTAGTGAAGAAAAAAGATGTGGTTTATTCCATAAGTACAAGAGTTATAACAGCGGCCCCGACAGCTGTTTCAACTGGGTCCTACCAGTCTTCATACATATATACATACATACATATATACATATATATACACACACACACACACACACACACACACACACACACACTGGTGATACAGGCCAATAACCAGTGTGAAATGAGAATAAATATATATATATATATATATATATATATATACACACACACATATACTGGTGATACTGGCCAATATCCAGTGTGAAATGAGAATATATATATACATACATTTATACACACACACACACACACACACACACACACACACTGATGATACTGGCCAATATCCAGTGTGAAATGAGAAAATAAATATATATATATATATATATATATATATATACAGGAAAGGTAGACGGCACTCTGGTGATTTGGTAGAAGCTGCACAGCGGCAGATCAAACAGTAAATCAAGAAGACAAAAGTCGGTCTGTGTGTCAATGTTTCGGGTATTAACCCTTTATCAAGACATGTCTTGATAAAGGGTTAATACCCGAAACGTTGACACACAGACCGACTTTTGTCTTCTTGATTTACTGTTTGATCTGCCGCCGTGCAGCTTCTACCAAATCTCCAGAGTGCCGTCTGTTACCCCCATGTATGTGAGCATTATTGCAAGTAAAGGAACTGTGTTATAGGTACTTATGTAGTATCTGGGCTGCCGATTTTTTGATTGTATGCCTTAAGTTAAGGCATACAATCAGATGCGATGCGATGCGATATCGCATCGCATCGCATACGATGCGATGCGATGCGATGCGATGCGATGACCCGATTTTTCCATAGGATTCAATGTTAAAATGGACTGAGTCCATTTTAACATGGAATTCAATGGGAAAAAGGGGTCCTTTTCATACCCCTACTATCCAAGTGGGCATGGAGTTGGATATAAACCTGTGGCGAGCGTAGCGAGCCACCGAGCCCGAAGCGTGGCGAGCGAAGCGAGCCCCGCGAGGGGACGGTATTCTGCGTCCCCTCGCGGGGCTCGCTACGCTCGCCACGCTTCGGGCTCGGTGGCTCGCTACGCTCGCCACAGGTTTATATCCAACTCCATGCCCACTTGGATAGTAGGGGTATGAAAAGGACCCCTTTTTCCCATTGAATTCCATGTTAAAATGGACTCAGTCCATTTTAACATTGAATCCTATGGAAAAATCGGGTCCATCGCATCGCATCGCATCGCATCGCATGCGATATGGTCGGGTGCGATGCGATGCGATGGACCCGATTTCAAAATCGGCAGCCCAGTTACTACATAAGTACCGTGTTATACGTTTGCTCATTGTGCGCTTCTCCTTTCTCTTTTGCTTACAAGTACACGTTGGGCTTTGGTCAAGTCCTAGAGTAAAGCTGCACGCAACAGGGGATCTGATACATTCCTCCATTGGAGAGAGGGCTTTGCGCAGTGGTATATATATATATATATATATATATACATACATACACACACACATACACACACACACACACACACACATATACTGGTGATACTGGCCAATATCCAGTGTGAAATGAGAATTCTATTCTATAAATAAATTCTGTGTGCAGTTGGATAATACATGTGGTAGTGTTTATACACACATATACACATGCCTCCTTAGGTGCGGGATGTCCCCCGACTCCGCCGCACATCGCCGGCTACCGCACACCTAATTATCGCATATGCTGTAACATATGCGATAATTATGGCACAGGACAGCTCTTCCGTTAAGAGCTGTCCTTTGCGATATATATATATATATATATATATATCCAACTCGGGTTTGGCACTCACTATAACCAAATGCAGCAGCGCCGGTGCCAGCACATAGAAAAATATAGTAGATTTGCGGTGGGGCACTCGTGGCTATTCTCCATAAACTAGACAAGCCAGCTAGTATGCAGCAACGTTTCAATTTATTTATCAAATTTTCGTCAGGTTACAAAGAATAGAGAAAAAAGACATACCTTTATAGCAGCATAGACCAAGGAAGTGAGGCTGAGACACAGAGAGACAAGGGAGCAGCCCACAGGGCGCAGCATGATGATGTCACATGCTGAACAAGTGTGCAGCATGTGGGGAGCTTGGTTGCCATGGATACCGCAATCCAGCTTTCTCAGACACTGGCCCTTATTCTGATTCGGTCGGTACGGCCCGCGTGCGGCCGTACCGCCGATGTTTGGACTCTGCACATGCGCAGAGGTCAATCTGCGCATGTGCAGCCCCCTTCGCCGCAGACGTATTTCGTCCGCCGCAAAGGGGGCGTATAGGGGCGTGAGAGGCTTCATGCCCTCATTTCCCTATGTGTACGCCCCGCGTTTCATGGGCGTTCCCATGCAAACGCGGGGCGTATGCATGGTAATGAGGGCATGACGCCCTCATTACCATGACATGGGGGCGGAAAGCTGACGTCGCCGGATGTCAGCTTTCAGCCCCCATACAAGCTACCACACGGACGATTGTCCGTGTGGTCTTAGCTTGCGGGAGCTGCCGCGGCGTGCGGGCCTGCCTTCGATGGTCGACGACCATCGAATGCAGGGGGCAGCTCCCACCATGGTGGAGGCGTAGCCTCCACCATTTTAATGCGGATCGCCAGCCGTCCGTGTACGGACGGCCGTGGCGATCCGTCTGGTGGGCGGCCCTTGGTTTGTGCGGTCGGAGCCCCGTGTGCGGCTCTGACCGCACCAACCAGAATAAGGGCCACTGTGAGGAAAATTGCACCAAAAATAATTAAAAAGTGACAAGAAAGAACTGCGACTAGAACCAAGAGGCAACAGTATTAAAAAATAGAAATAGAAAAAATGTATGCACCTGCGTCTCAATCTCACTTCATAGGTGATAAAAACAGCAATTAGCCTGAGACAAATAAATGACTAATCAATTAGAAATAGCATATTAAACAGGACAATACATGATACAATAAAAATACACACCAATAAAGCATAATTGCACATAATACAGCGCAATGTGGCAAAAGATATAGTAAAGACACAATCGCAATATTATGAGCTCAGCGGAATACAGCAAAGGAAATTTGCTCGTTTAGACCTTTAGGGGCAATAGTGCCCAAGCGGTGTATCCACCGGGCTTCACATTGTAATAGACGGGTACCACGGTCACCGCCGCGAATATTGGGGGGCACCCAATCAATCATCCGATATCTTAGGCTGTTAAGAGGATGATGATTGTCAACAAAATGCCTGGCGACAGGATGCTCACTACTGCCGGATGCCAATGCCTGACGGATGGTACTCCTGTGCATTGTCATCCTTTCCTTAAATTTCCTAATAGTTTTACCTATGTAGGATAAACTGCATGGACATATAAGTTGGTAAACAACGTATGAAGAGTTACAAGTAAGGTTGTGACGGATTTTAAATGTGTGGCCGGTATGGGGGTGACTAAAAGAATCACCTGGTAAAAGGAATTGACAGGTGGTGCATGCGCACCTAAAACAACCTTTTTTCTTTTGGACACCCAACCATGTCACAGTGGGTGGTTCTGGATTGATGGAAGTATTGGTTTTAACCAAAATATCCTTGAGACTACGTCCCTTGGAGTAGCACGGCATAACCCGGTGCTCACCGAGGGGTAAAGTCGTGTCGCTTTTAATTAGAGACCAGTTATTTTTAACCAAAGCAGTGGTTTCATTAGAGACAACATTATATCTGTTAACCCACGGCATAATCTTGGCCATGCTGGTATCTTTACTTTTGTGTCAGAGGAGTGACTCGCGGTCTAATTGTAACACCTTACGTTTGCAGGCGACAAGCTCATGATGTTTAAAGCCACGTTTCAAAAAATTTTTAATGAGTGCATCAAGTTGCTGCTCACAATCAGCTCTATCGCTATTGATGCGGTAGTAGCGTAGCATTTGGGAGTAAGGCAAAGATGAAACAAGACTGCGGGGATGACAACTGGATGGGGACAGCAGAGTGTTACGGTCCGTGCTTTTGGTATAAACACTGGTGGTGATGATACCCGCTTTGAGGGAAACTTTGACGTCCAGAAAGTGGACCTCACTACTGGATGTTTCAAATGTAAATTTGATGGCATTATTAGTGTCATTGTGTTTAACAATGACATCATGAAGCAGGTTAACATCACCGTGCCAGATGGCAAACAGGTCATCTATATATCTCTTAAAAATAATAAAATGATCAACAATGCATGGGTCAGAAAGAAAAATGTCAAACTCAACAGAAAACATGAAAATATTAGCATATGAAGGAGCCACAGAACTGCCCATAGCGCAGCCCCGTAGCTGTAAATAAAAAGTATTATTGTAAATAAAAAAATTATTATACAAAATCAAATCCATGAGCTCAATAAGAAAATCAATTTTAATGGAATCAAAATCACTGTGGGTATTGAGGAATCGTCTCAAAGCAGCCAGACCCAGGGCGTGGGGAATCGTGGTGTAGAGATTTACCACATCGATGGTGGCCAAATGACAATTGTCTACTAGTCTGGGAAGCTGATGAAGATTTTGTAAAAAAGTGGTGGTGTCCAACAAGAAGGTAGGTTGAGATTTAATAAGCGGTTGTAGTAGATCATCCAAATAAGTTGCAGTAGGTTGCAGCAGCGACCCGCATGCCGACACAATAGGGCGACCCGGAGGAGGGGACAAGCCCTTGTGAATTTTCGGAAGTGTGTATAAACAAGGAGTGATTGGAAAATCTGGAACCAGGACAGCTTGAATATCTTGAGTAATAATTTTAGCATCTAGCTGGCTTGTCTAGTTTATGGAGAATAGCCACGAGTGCTGCATACTAGCTGGCTTGTCTAGTTTATGGAGAATAGCCACGAGTGCCCCACCGCAAATCTACTATATTTTTCTATGTGCTGGCACCGGCGCTGCTGCATTTGGTTATAGTGAGTGCCAAACCCGAGTTGGATATACTTTGCATCTCTCCCCAGCCACAAGGAGTCTGCAAGTTGAGGCACCCTTCATTTATCTGTTGCTGCTGTGGATCAGCGAGGTACCTGTACACCGTTTGTTTGGGATCCCCCTGTGCTTTGCCCTTTTCCCTTTGTGGTGCTTTTGTTCACCAGGACTGTCTATCTCAGAACCTATATTGCAACTTACAACTGTGTGCTGTGTCACACATTGCACCAATCTGGCTCATTGTACCATACAGACCATCCAATATGGCAGATGAAGATAGTATTGGACAATTTAATTTTCCCATTGGTGACATTCACTCCCTCTCTGAGGTTGAGATTCAAGCTATTATTCTCAAAGGTGGCATTAATGATGAAGAGGAATCCCTGGCAACTGACATTATCTACAGAGACCTCTTACGTTTAAAAAAAGAAGGAGATCGATTTCCATCTTCATGCCCTCTCTTTAAGTGACTATTATAAGTCAAAAATGATCCCCCGTGGTTTCCGCGTCAGGAACTGCCCGACCATCGGGCGCTACGATCCCCAGTTCTGTAAGCGCTGGATTGGGACCCTTAACAAGTGCTCCTTTGATCTTATGGTCCTTGTGGTGGAGCAATCATCCAAGGAACTTGCTGTGATCAAAGATAAAATCTCCAAATTTGAAACCGTGCACTTGGCCACTTTAGTGGCAGAAAAAGAGACGGATTGGATGGAACGGCTCAAGAGCCAATTGTCATCATACAAAAGAGAGCTTATCCTCTTTAAAAAAGAAAAATTATTAAAGGTGCAAACTGACTACGACAGACACACTGTCTACAGATGGTTGGCAGGCAATTCGGGAGAAGATTCTAAAAAACCTTTCTTTCGCCGCAATAAACGGCGCCCACAAAGAACTATCGATCAATTCGATACAGAAACATCGGCCGATAATACCAGCTCTAACAGCGAGGCTGACTAACGCAAACCCAGAGGTGCCAAAGCAGGCCCTTTAGGTGGACTCCCCCAGAGGGGTCGTGGCGGCCCCAAGTCCCACGTAAGAGGCGCTACACTCGAAGAGGGCAACAGTGGAAGAGGGGGTGGCCGTCCGGGTCGCCCACCAACGAACACGAGAATATAATCTTCAATCTGTCGTCCCATGACTTATCTAAAAGTGAGTTGAAACTCTTGAATCATGGACTCTCCTTCGTGCCCTCTGTGCCTTTCAGTGATTTACAGTGGCAAATTGAGAAACATGAACTCATTAGAAAAATCAAATTACAAGAGTTCTTTGCCAATCAACCCCCGTCCAATAAAACTGTCAAACCACCCCTACCTACAGTTTTGAAACAGTTTGCTCCTGCCTCCTCTTTCGAGCCATATTCAAATAATGCCAGCATTAAATCCTTTGCTAGGATGCTCGATACAGGACTTCCTGCCATTGTCGAGCACTCCTCGTCTGTCCACCCTAATCTTATGCCAGCGGAGCGTTTGGCCTTAAAAAATCTGAGTGAAAATAAAAATCTTGTTATTCGACAAGCCGATAAAGGCGGGGCGATAGTCCTGCAAGATCTCTCTGACTATCATGCCGAAATAATGAAACAACTTTCTGATGTTGACACCTATCGCCAGTTGACAGTCAACCCCACTGCTCAATGTCGACAGAAATTGACCAACATCTTACAAATGGGAGTAGATGCTAAAATTATTACTCAAGATATTCAAGCTGTCCTGGTTCCAGATTTTCCAATCACTCCTTGTTTATACACACTTCCGAAAATTCACAAGGGCTTGTCCCCTCCTCCGGGTCGCCCTATTGTGTCGGCATGCGGGTCGCTGCTGCAACCTACTGCAACTTATTTGGATGATCTACTACAACCGCTTATTAAATCTCAACCTACCTTCTTGTTGGACACCACCACTTTTTTACAAAATCTTCATCAGCTTCCCAGACTAGTAGACAATTGTCATTTGGCCACCATCGATGTGGTAAATCTCTACACCACGATTCCCCACGCCCTGGGTCTGGCTGCTTTGAGACGATTCCTCAATACCCACAGTGATTTTGATTCCATTAAAATTGATTTTCTTATTGAGCTCATGGATTTGATTTTGTATAATAATTTTTTTATTTACAATAATACTTTTTATTTACAGCTACGGGGCTGCGCTATGGGCAGTTCTGTGGCTCCTTCATATGCTAATATTTTCATGTTTTCTGTTGAGTTTGACATTTTTCTTTCTGACCCATGCATTGTTGATCATTTTATTATTTTTAAGAGATATATAGATGACCTGTTTGCCATCTGGCACGGTGATGTTAACCTGCTTCATGATGTCATTGTTAAACACAATGACACTAATAATGCCATCAAATTTACATTTGAAACATCCAGTAGTGAGGTCCACTTTCTGGACGTCAAAGTTTCCCTCAAAGCGGGTATCATCACCACCAGTGTTTATACCAAAAGCACGGACCGTAACACTCTGCTGTCCCCATCCAGTTGTCATCCCCGCAGTCTTGTTTCATCTTTGCCTTACTCCCAAATGCTACGCTACTACCGCATCAATAGCGATAGAGCTGATTGTGAGCAGCAACTTGATGCACTCATTAAAAATTTTTTGAAACGTGGCTTTAAACATCATGAGCTTGTCGCCTGCAAACGTAAGGTGTTACAATTAGACCGCGAGTCACTCCTCAGACACAAAAGTAAAGATACCAGCATGGCCAAGATTATGCCGTGGGTTAACAGATATAATGTTGTCTCTAATGAAACCACTGCTTTGGTTAAAAATAACTGGTCTCTAATTAAAAGCGACACGACTTTACCCCTCGGTGAGCACCGGGTTATGCCGTGCTACTCCAAGGGACGTAGTCTCAAGGATATTTTGGTTAAAACCAATACTTCCATCAATCCAGAACCACCCACTGTGACATGGTTGGGTGTCCAAAAGAAAAAAGGTTGTTTTAGGTGCGCATGCACCACCTGTCAATTCCTTTTACCAGGTGATTCTTTTAGTCACCCCCATACCGGCCACACATTTAAAATCCGTCACAACCTTACTTGTAACTCTTTATACGTTGTTTACCAACTTATATGTCCATGCAGTTTATCCTACATAGGTAAAACTATTAGGAAATTTAAGGAAAGGATGACAATGCACAGGAGTACCATCCGTCAGGCATTGGCATCCGGCAGTAGTGAGCATCCTGTTGCCAGGCATTTTGTTGACAATCATCATCCTCTTAACAGCCTAAGATATCGGATGATTGATTGGGTGCCCCCCAATATTCGCGGCGGTGACCGTGGTACCCGTCTATTACAATGTGAAGCCCGGTGGATACACCGCTTGGGCACTATTGCCCCTAAAGGTCTAAATGAGCAAATTTCCTTTGCTGTATTCCGCTGAGCTCATAATATTGCGATTGTGTCTTTACTATATCTTTTGCCACATTGCGCTGTATTATGTGCAATTATGCTTTATTGGTGTGTATTTTTATTGTATCATGTATTGTCCTGTTTAATATGCTATTTCTAATTGATTAGTCATTTATTTGTCTCAGGCTAATTGCTGTTTTTATCACCTATGAAGTGAGATTGAGACGCAGGTGCATACATTTTTTCTATTTCTATTTTTTAATACTGTTGCCTCTTGGTTCTAGTCGCAGTTCTTTCTTGTCACTTTTTAATTATTTTTGGTGCAATTTTCCTCACAGTGTCTGAGAAAGCTGGATTGCGGTATCCATGGCAACCAAGCTCCCCACATGCTGCACACTTGTTCAGCATGTGACATCATCATGCTGCGCCCTGTGGGCTGCTCCCTTGTCTCTCTGTGTCTCAGCCTCACTTCCTTGGTCTATGCTGCTATAAAGGTATGTCTTTTTTCTCTATTCTTTGTAACCTGACGAAAATTTGATAAATAAATTGAAACGTTGCTGCATACTAGCTGGCTTGTCTAGTTTATGGAGAATAGCCACGAGTGCCCCACCGCAAATCTACTATATATATATATATATATATATATATATATATATATATATATATATACACACACACACACACACACACACACACACATATATATTATTTATATATAGTCAATGTGTCCCGGTATCTGGTCCACATAGTGGTGTACAGTACACTCAGGGCCGGCCTTAGGCATAGGCAAACTAGGCAATTGCCTAGGGCATTTGGAATGCCTAGGGGCATCAGCAGCTTCTGCTGATTAAAATGATATGCAGCATGCCTATATTCTGTGTGTGAGTGAGGCTGTATTTGCATATGAAATAGTGTATTCATGGAAATCACTGTAACATAGCATTCCGTATGCAGGTACAGCCACAGTCGCACATAAAATATAGGCATGCCGCATATCATTTTAATCATTGGAAGCGCCTTGTGTGTGCTGGTCACAACAATGCAAATAAGACGAATTTTCAGCAAAAAATGCACCCAACGTTAGCAGAACTGGCCAGGAGCAGCATGGCCTATTGAGGCAAGACGTATGAGGAAACATCTGTATCCAGGCAGAGGCAGAGGTCACAGTGTTAGTGGCTATGTGAGTGCTGTCTGCGGGTGGGTTGGTTGTGCAATAGTGTTCGCATAAGTGTAAGGGGCATTATGTGTGTCATGTATAAATACATTAATAATGTGTGACATGTGTAACAGGCATTATGTGTGTCATGTTTATAAGGGCATTATGTGTGTCATTATGTGTATGAAGGGCATTAATAAAGGTTGGCATAATGTGTAAGGGGCATTATGGTTATAAGGACATTAATAAGGGGCATTACTGTGTGGTATTATCAGGGGTGCAGAGAGAAAGGGGTAGGGGGTACAAATTACCCAGGCCAAAGTCTGATGGGAGGGCCCAGTGGGGGACCCGGGCCCCCTCCCCTTAAGTGACAGCAGCAGCTGCAGCTCTTCTCCTCTGCCCAGCACACACTGCTTTGTGCTGAGTTGCAGTGTGGCCATGGAGGTGGTTAAAATACACTATTTTCTCAGGATTTTTTTCTAAGGGTATAATGTGAATAATGTGAGGAGTAATGTATATAAGGTAAAGTGGTACTACAGTTGCGATGTAACGTAAATAAAGGACACCATCGCATGATATAATGTGAATAAAGTTGCACTACTGTGTGGCATAATTTGAACTGGGGGTAAAATTGTGTGGCCATGCCCCTTCCCAGCAAGAACACACCCCTGTTTGGGCTGCGCACCAAATGTGTACTGTTTCTATTTAAAATATTGCGGGTAGGAGCACCAAAATGATGACTGCTATGATGAGGGTTGATGGTGCTGGGAAAGGGGAGCAGAGTCAGAGGCGGAACTAGTGGTGGTGCTAGGGGGCACCAGCCAAAATCTTGCCTAGGGCGTCATTTAGGCTAGGGCCGGCTCTGAGTACACTTACCACCATGGCGAAGCAGGAGACAGAACCGGCACTCGGTGAAAAAAAATGGTGTTTATTCCATATGTACAAATAGGCAGCAGTTGCAGGTGACCTGACTTGCTGCCTATTTGTACTTATGGAATAAACACCATTAGTCTTCACCAAGTGCCGGTTCCTTCTCCTGCTTCGCCGTGGGGGTAAGTGTGCTATTATATATATATGGGGGCTCTGCACACACTAAATTAACTGATAATAAATACTGGAGATTTGGTTCATGAATTGATCAATGCATTTAAGCCTGCAGCCCCCTTCACGGGACCCCACTGTTCTGCAGGTCCTAACACTATCACTCAATATGGCTACAATACACATAGCTATCACATGTTTGATTCCAGGCATGCTATCTGGTCTGAAGCTCACAGCAGACTTTGCTTTTATAGGTGAGCAGCTACCAACACACCTGTCACTAATAATCTAGGGAAATGGTTAACATAAGCTATGCATTATGGGTTAAAACAGGGTGCATGAGAGAATGTGACCACAATAAGACTAATTAAAAAAAAATAATCTAATAAACAATATATACACTTAACATCGGCACTCACCTTTCCTAGTTTTGGGGTGCCCTATGGCTTGTGACCACATTGTTTAAACAGACATTGTAAGGGCTCTGCACACACTAAATTAACTGATAATAAATACTGGAGATTTGGTTCATGAATTGATCAATGCATTTAAGCCTGCAGCCCCCTTCATGGAACCCCACCTTTCTGATGGGAGGCTATTCCACTTATCTACTACAGGTCCTAATATGGCTTAAATCAGGGTTGCCGACTTTAAAAAATTCCTCTCCGGGAGAAGCCCGGAGAGGAATCTTCCATTACGAGTTTTGGGGGCGGGGTTTATCAGTGACGTCATTAAGCCCCGCCCCATTACATGAAATAGCAGAAATAACTGTTCTCCATGGAGGGGGTGGGGCTAAAACGTCACGATTGTGCCGTGTTAGCTCCGCCCCCTCCCCTGAGACCCGCGGATTGCGGCATATAAATGCCGCGATCGGGGGTCTCATTGGGGGTCCCCCTGATTCCGGGAGGGTTGCCCACCCTTCCGGGGGCCGGGAGGAAGTACCCGATTTTCGGGAGACTCCCGCAAATTCCGGGAGGGTCGGCAACCCTGGCTTAAATGCATTGATCAATTCATGAACCAAATCTCCAGTATTTATTATCAGTTAATGTAGTGAGTGCAGAGCCCCTACAATGTCTATTTAAACAATGTGGTCACAAGCCATAGGGCACCCCAAAACTAGGAAAGGTGAGTGCCGATGTTAAGTGTATATATATATATATATATATATATATATATATATATAAAGTTTTTAAAGACGTTTTTAGTTTTGCATTAAAAGTGAAGCCATCGACATCAAACAGGTAACAGAGGTACTTATCATATTCCAGGGGGAGCTGGTGATCCAAACAGCTAAAACCCCCAACAACCCTTCCTGCCCATATATATATATATATATCACCTCTCTTCAGTTTTAGAACTTTAGTAAATGTACTCCTCGTCCATAAGTGTCACCATATGCTAGAAGAGGAAGGTGGCAGGCAGTATCTGATCAGCGATATCATTCACTGCCCAGAAACTCAGCCGGCTGACACAATACAAACTGAGAGACCGTCTCCGCTAGAAAACTTTGGTGCATCATTCAGTGAATCATTGTTGTGTAAAAGATCAGTTCATCAGTCACCCCTGGAGATGTAATCTCATTCTAAATGTTGGGTCACTGCACCCTGTGTGCTCATATGCCGGTTCCCCGAGTGCGGGCCTTGTTCAGCTCATTACATAACCCGCGGCACACTCACAGGTTCATCCGCACACCCGGGAAACATTAAAATATCTATTTCTGTGACAGATCCTCAGATATCTTTAAATGAGACGGAGTCTCTATAAATATCAGTACTAAGGACCTATGGAAAATATCTAATTTCTGCAAAGACGGGAAAACGGTTTAACTCCTTCATTGCAGGATGAAATGAACATTGAGCGCAATACCGTTAGACCGGTTTGTCAAGACGGTGGAATTTATGGGTTTATATATTTACACAATGAATCGAACTGGAAGAAGAGTTTTTGCCATTTTATACAAGCCGAAAAGTCTGTTTTGACACCAGATTCTTTCTGTACCCAACGCATTCCGCCGCCCCGCACTGGTCCCCTTCACCTCCTGTACGGGCAGCCTGCTGGTGGGATTTCCCCTCTCTAGCAACAGAGACTTCTTCTGGGTGCAGAGAGGAGGAGGACCCCCGGGCGTAGGAGGGGAGTGAGACACGCGGGCACCCTCTCACCCGATGCTGGTGGCTTCGCAATGGGCAGGTCTTCCCGCAAGAGCTGTCCTTTGCCATACTCATCGCATATGATAACATATATGCGATCACTTTCACTGCGATGCTGGGCAGGATGTATGTCGCAATGATGATGCATTCCGCCCTCAGAGGGGCGCACAATGGGGCAGATGTATTAAGCCTTAACAAGAGATAAATGCCAGGGTGATAAAGAGAGATAAACGTGCAGCCAATCAGCTCCTTACTGATTTTTTTCAAACACAGCCTGTAACATGGCAGTTAGCAGCTGATTGGCTGGATGTTTATCTCTCTTTATCACCCTTGCATTTATCTCTTGTTAAGGCTTAATACATCTACCCCAATGTCAGCAGCGGGTGCAGTGCAGCAATGTTTTGCTACGGTGTACGCACCAATGCCAAAATCCCGGCAATGGATTAGCGCACACACAGAGGATTTACTCAGAGAGTGAGTGACAGGTTTGAGGGAGGTAATAGGGAGTGGCTAGGACAATGCAGGCGCGTTCGGACCGGTTTATTGGGCATGTCCCGGTCGGCCACTGTGAATACGCGCGCAGCTAGTGAGGCCATAGTGTATAAAAGAACCGTTCGGCCCACATACACATGATGCTCCAGTTTCTACGCAATCGGTGGCACCGGAGTCATTAGCATATTCATGTAAGTCCGCCGCACACAAAATCACAGCTACGCATGCAACTGCCTGCACCTCTGAATCAGGCCTTCACTTTACTGCTTTCCATCCCTCCCCAGATTCCAGAAGGATCTTCCGACAGCTCTATTACGAAGGCACCGCATGCCACATCATCCAATCAGAGAACACACAGCATCGCGGATGGGCTATTGCATCATTTGGGAAAACCGATCGATCGATTGATTGACCGACTGACTTGATACAGTAAATGTGACCAGTGATCATCTCACCTGAGCCACCAGATTGCAGAGTCGGGTCCCCTCTTGGGTGAGGCTGTACAGGCTATGGATTGCCGTCTCCATTCTGTATATATTATCACAAGTGTCCAACTCTTCCATCAGGCCCTGCGGGGGGAAGAACACAGCGATTTGTACACAATGCCAGGCTGCAGAGTTATACAGATCTGTCACAATGGGATAATGCTGTCTTCTGTCACTGAGGCAGACAGTCCAATCAGTGTAATTAATAAGCCGCAGTCATATCAATCTCAATGGAGTTTCACAGACAATCAGGCTTCCTCTCATCTCCGTACAATAGCTGTATCTCCGTCTCAGTGCGCTGTACCCTGTATCAGCAGCAAGATCATGCACAAGTCAACGTTATTACGGAAAGACGTACGTTTATTACAGGCGTGTCACATGAAAATGGCGCAATGTGCAAATCTGGATCATTTTATGTAAAAACATTTCAGATTAAAATGAGCAGATTGGGCTGTAACCGATAAATAATATTCTTTCATATTCACTTTGGCCTGTCACATTTCACTAGGGGCGGATTGGCTATAGGAGATATAGGAGGGCTGGTGCACCTGTGGGGCCCCCATGGGAAGAGGATGACAGACTGGTGGTGGGGGGGTGTTGGGGATAGAGGGTGGCGATGTGGGAAATGTTTCCAGGGCCACACTAAATTCCCAATCCACCCATGACACCAGTGAAGGCATTGTATTGGAGTCAGTATAAAGTCACAGACACTACTGCATAAAAGACACAAGGACTGCTGCAACTGCAGATTCAGGCTCTCTGAGGAGGGATCCCGCCCTTTCAACAGGCCCCACCCCCTCAACAGACCGCGCCTCCATGACGCCTGCTTCCAGGGCTGGTTTTCCATCCCAATCTTCCCCTGCATATCCCTAGAGGCTTACTAATAAGTAGGGGTGTAGCATAATATCAACCATGAATAATCGACATTCACAATGTTGGCATGGGAAAAGGTCAACAGTGTAATAGGTCGAAATAGACAAAAGGCTGCCACAAGCAATAGATCAAGAAGGAAAATGTTGACACATGAAAAGGGTGCAGTGTCATTAGTTTTAGGTGTCAATGTCGACATCTGTCAACACTGGTCCCCAATTATTGTAGCACGTATCCTCGCAGGGCTCGCTTCGTTCGTCACGCTCCAGGCCCGGTGCGCCCAGCAAACTTTAATGTTCCCAATTGTCATTCACATGGATTGAAAACTATTGAAAAGTCCAAAGAAAGTAATAAAGTGGTGAACAACTCAATCGCTGCCTATTTAAGCAATTCCAATGTGGTTAGACAGGTTCTATTTGATTGTAAGCCTTTGTGACGAGGGCCGTAATTGCATTTATTTGATGTCATACTCTATTGTAAGCAATATTTGTTGTTTTATATCTCATTGCTGCGGGTTTGTGGCATTTATTGTTGCTGTAAACATTAGACATCGTTATTATAAATGTAAATGAAAAACGACATCGCTTTGTCTCTGGAGTGTGAACCATACGTTTAAATCTCTCAATAATATAATACAGATCTGTCCTTCTGTGCCCCCAATTAATAAGACATAAATGTAAGTTTGAGTTATCGCATAATGAGACATTTTTATACAATTATATGTAAAACAACAGTAAGAAGAGTACAAGTAAAAATGATTTAGCAATCAGCATCAGTTAATGGAAGCGTGTAATGTCAGGTATTGCAATGGTGTTGGGACCAGAAGTTTATATTTCAGAGGTGACTTGACATCATTGGATGATTTATATGGTGGCCATACACACATGCGATCGAATGCGATGTGACATCGCATTGCGATGTCCAATCATATCGATTGCATCCTGGTGGTTTTTTTCCCAGCTCCCGATGTCCCATGTCATCTGTGATGCCACATTGTGTGGTGGATGAGGACTGGCGGAGGTGGAGCGCAGTGCTGTGCAGGAGGGCTGGCAGCAGTGGAGTACAGCGCTGTGAAGGAGCGCTGGCACTCAGCGCTGGTGGAAGAATTTGAAAAAAAAAAAAAAACACTGGGCGGCACTCTGATTGGCTGAGACAGGCGGCCGCTCATTGGCTGAGAGAGAGCTCTCAGAGGGATGCCCAGTGTTTTAAATAGTTTTTTCAAATTCTGACGTCACTGAGCCCCGCCACCACCAGCGCTCCTTCACAGCACTGCGCTTTACCACCGCCAGCCCTCCTGCACATCGCTGCTCTCCAGCCCATAGGACGTGCATATAATCCTTTGATTTATCGCACAGATGTGGTCGAAATCGAAGGATTGTATGCAATATCGCCCTAGTGTATGGGCAGCAATATATTCACCACAATATATTCACCACAATCTTACACAAAGTGGTGGCTTCAGTAGCTGTCACTCAAATAGAGGCAAACGAACACCATAGCCCACAACATAGTACCATTTACCTCCAAATATATAGATATCTTTTCTGGAATATGAAGTCAGATAAGGACCTTTTATCTCCTACTTCCTCACCAATATAAATACTGTACTATGGGCCGGATTCTGCTTTGTTAGCAAAGCAAAAAAAGCACCAAATGGGTAAAATCATGCTGCACTGCAGGCTGACAGATGTAACGGGAGTCAGATTTGGGTGGGGTGTGTTCAAACTGAAATATAAATAAATTGCATTGTAAAAATAATAAAGCAGTCTGAATTTACCCTGCACAGAAAAAATATAGAACTCCCCCAAATCTACCTCTCCCTGCACGTGTTACATCATTTGTGTGCATTTTTGCTTTGCTAACAAAGCTAAATCATTCCCTGTGTATATTGGCCCATATGTACATGACCAGACACTGCACAAATCTCTGTAAGGAATGTCCCCTACAAGGATGTCCCAGCACTGTCCTTCAGATCCCAGAAAATATTTATGGAGGACACTCAGGGGCTGATTGTTCCCTCACCTGGCGGAAGGTGCGGAATAAAGAAGAAGTAGAATTTGATTGGTTGCCCATAGCAACACAACATGCCATCTTCAATAGAACCCCCATCTCATTACATTTACCCCAAAGGGTTTTCTCTGTGACAAAAGAGTAGATTTTGCCCCAAATTGAACTACTGTACAGACAGGGTATTATATTGGCACCTGTGGCCCTGAGATTACCTTATCATCTATATATATGTCTAGTGTCTGATTGTGTGTCTCCAAAACACTGCCACCTGTTGGCAGCGAGTGAAACTACATCTCTACAAATGTACAAACACAGGCAATCACAAGGTAGCAGACTAGCTTTCGAAGCATTTGCTAACTAGTATATTTAGCTAAGAGGAGACACGAAGCTTTAATTCCCATTATTATTATTATGGTTTTATTTTCTTGCTTATTTGTGTTTCTTACAGTGATGAACGGTCATGGGGGGGGGGGGGGGTGATTAATATAATACAAAAAGATGTTTATAACTTATAATATCATCTTTGTACTACTCTATCCATTATATAGTCACAGGGCAAGGCTGCCCCACATCCCGAGTCCTACTTTGCACGCACTTTGCTGCGCACTGAGCCACCGTGCACCTCATCCAACTGGTCCGGACACATCTGCATCGTCCTTCCACGCCCTGCTATACCAAAATCGACACCCCGCAACACTGTCAGAACCCCATCGCCATCCCCTGCCGACTGCAGTCGCAGTTTTCGCAATGCGCACAAGTGTTAAATTGGCGAATAGCAATTTACCACTTTTCCTAGGAGTGCTAAATCAGGCCCAATTTTAGCAAGCGGATGTGGAACATTGTACCACTTTTCACCCTGTTAGCATTTGAATTTTGAAAACTCCTAGATCATTGAGTAGCTGCAAATAACAGTCACAGTTTCCAAACCACCCAACAGGTCACATGTTCCAGGTCACCTGACTGGTGCACAGGGAAAGTTCACCAACTGCCACATTTTTACAGAGCACAATGGTGATGCATTGTAAATAGCTTAAAGTCCTTTTAGCATATGATGTGCCCTGCTCAGACAAAGTCCCCCTTCAGCTATAATAACATATAGATGGTAACGTGGCTACTGAGACTAGAATATACACACAGACCATGCCTTGCATCCCTCAGAGAACAATGCAAGGTAACACAATGATGAAGCTGGACCCGGCACAAGGCTCAAATGAAATTCCCCAGGTTTTCCCGTAATCCGGGTGACATGTCAGTGTTTATTTATTTAGGACTTGTCACTCTGGTAAATAATGTATTAAAGCTTTTTGTAAGATTTTAGGGCAGCGCATAGCTGCGGAGTAGGAGAGAAATAATGGAGGGGGATAATGACAATAAGAGGTGGCCTTTCCCTGCAGCAGCATAACCTTAGCCAGACGCGTGGCACCACAGCAAAGCATTACATCATCCTATGACATCATTCCCTATGAATTACTGAGCAGCACGCCAGACGCTGGTTGCAGGAGAGGCGCTGGCAGCGACTAGATCACAATGTACACGCGGCGCTGCCCATCACCGCTCATTCTCAATTCTCTGATCACAATTTCATTTTATTAAATGCATTGGTGTCGAATTTGATACAATTAGGAAAATATCGGCAAAAAAAAAAATCCAGATAAAAGGAACCAAGAACGCTATGGAGGAGAATTGTGTCTGCAAATGAGGAACACAAGGGGGGGGGGGGATCACATAGAATCACTGACTATTTGGAGGCTATTCCCATATAAGGCAAATTGATTTTGTCCCCGCACACAAGGCTGAACATCTATTCTCATGCGTGCAGGGATATTCGGGGTGCAGGGGGGACCTTCATGCTGGTGGTGGGCAGCTTTGTGTGTCAACCAGACACCTCTGTACTGAATTCATCTGACGCTCTATATACACACATGCAGTCAGCTCTCACAACATGCATCTGCTGCATGCACCTGCAGCTTTAATGCCACTCGCAGTCAGCTGTCACTACACGCATCTGCTGCATGCACCTGCAGCTATAACACCACTCGCAGTCAGCTCTCACTACACGCATCTGCTGCATGCATCTGCAGCTTTAATGCCACTCGCAGTCAGCTCTCACGACATGCATCTGCTGCATGCACCTGCAGCTTTAATGCCACTCGCAGTCAGCTGTCACTACACGCATCTGCTGCATGCACCTGCAGCTATAACACCACTCGCTGTCAGCTCTCACTACACGCATCTGCTGCATGCACCTGCAGCTTTAATGCCACTCGCAGTCAGCTCTCACGACATGCATCTGCTGCATGCACCTGCCGCTATAATGCCACTCGCAGTCAGCTCTCACTACACGCATCTGCTGCATGCACCTGCAGCTATAACACCCTCACAGTCAGCTCTCACTACACGCATCTGCTGCATGCACCTGCAGCTATAACACCACTCGCAGTCAGCTCTCACTACACGCATCTGCTGCATGCATCTGCAGCTTTAATGCCACTCGCAGTCAGCTCTCACGACATGCATCTGCTGCATGCACCTGCAGCTTTAATGCCACTCGCAGTCAGCTGTCACTACACGCATCTGCTGCATGCACCTGCAGCTATAACGACACTCGCAATCAGCTCTCACTACACGCGTCTGCTGCATGCACCTGCAGCTATAACGCCACTCGCAGTCAGCTCTCATGACATGCATCTGCTGCATGCACCTGCAGCTATAACACCACTCGCAGTCAGCTCTCACTACACGCATCTGCTGCATGCACCTGCAGCTATAACACCACATGGTCAGCTCTCACTACACGCATCTGCTGCATGCACCTGCAGCTATAACGACACTCGCAGTCAGCGCTCAGTACACGCATTTGCTGCATGCACCTGCAGCTATAACACCACTCGCAGTCAGCTCTCACTACAAGCATTTGCTGCATGCACCTGCAGCTATAAAGCCACATGCAGTCAGCTCTCACTACACGCACCTGCTGCATGCACCTGCAGCTATAACGCCACATGCATTCAGCTCTCACTACACGCATATGTTGCATGCACCTGCAGCTATAACGCCAGTCGCAGTCAGCTCTCACTACACACATGCATGTACTGTACCTGCAGCTATAACGCCACATGCAGTCAGCTCTCACTACACGCATCTGTTGCATGCAGCTATAACGACACTCGCAGTCAGCTCTCACTACACGCATCTGTTGCATGTACTGTACCTGCAGCTATAATGCCACATGCAGTCAGCTCTCACTACACGCATATGATGCATGCACCTGCAGCTATAACGCCAGTCGCAATCAGCTCTCACTACACACATCTGTTGCATGTACTGTACCTGCAGCTATAACGCCACATGCAGTCAGCTCTCACTACACGCATATGTTGCATGCACCTGCAGCTATAACGCCACTCGCAGTCAGCTCTCACTACACGCATCTGTTGCATGCACCTACAGTTATAACGCCACATGCAGTCAGCTCTCACTACATGCATCTGCTGCATGCACCTGCAGCTATAACGCCACATGCAGTCAGCTCTCACTGCACGCGTCTGCTGCATGCACCTGCAGCTATAACACCACATGCAGTCAGCTCTCACTACACGCATCTGCTGCATGCACCTGCAGCTATAATGCCACTCACAGTCAGCTCTCACTACACGCATCTGCTGCATGCACCTGCAGCTATAATGCCACTCGCAGTCAGCTCTCACTACACGCATCTGCTGCATGCACCTGCAGCTATAATGCCACTCGCAGTCAGCTCTCACTACACGCATCTGCTGCATGCACCTGCAGCTATAATGCCACTCGCAGTCAGCTCTCACTACACGCATCTGCTGCATGCAAATGGATCTTCTCACTTTGGCTTCCCATACTATGGGGCCCATATATCATATAATATTTGGGCTAATTCCCCGAAAACACCTGAAATATTAAGTATCACCTGAATGTATGTAGGAGGGACTGCAGGAGGAATCTCTGATCCCTGCAGGGATACCTCCTGGCCCGCTCGCTGCTCAATGTATCAACATCAAGCAGCATCGCAGTGGGTCATTCTGAGATGGCGCTAGCCCGTTGTAGCCTATGGGCTACAGTCTGCGCTGCCTGTGGGGCAGTGTGGTCAACAGGGTCAACCGGGGGTCTAGCTCAACAGTCAATAGGTCAAAAAACATATGATCGACATGGTCAAAAGGTGGACACAAGCAATAGGTCGGCATAGCTATTGTCAAAGAAAAGGTCAACCAGTTTTGAGGGATTTTTTTTTGTTTCTTGAATTTTTACCATTTGTAGAATATATGCATCTGAATATGTAACATACCGCCCAACATTTGAAGGAAGACTTGGCCTGCCAAGAAGGGGAATGTCCCGTTTTATTGGGGCAATCCCGCATCCCTCCTGCGACTGGCAGTGTCCCGCGGCAGGGGGGGGGGGGGCGCGACTCCCAACCCCCACCCCCCTCCCCGTATGTAAGTATGTAACAACTACATGTGTATGTAAGCATGTAACAACTACATGTGTATGTAAGTATGTAACAACTACATGTGTATGTACAGTAAGCATGTGATTGTGTATATATAGCTTTGTCTACACCTACAGGATGTTATCCGCGGTGTCCCCTGTGTACCCTATGAAGCAGTTTCTGAAGCAATGTAAAATAGGATTATATGAAAGCCAAGACATGCGGCAGTGTACACGACACATGCTGATGGCCGCAATGCCGGAATCACATGGTTAATTTACCCGGACTTCCTGAATTAACGCGAGATTGATCAGCTGACTGAAATACTGTCCGACTGATGTCAGGGTCTCATTAATGCAGAATTTCATTGATGACAGGGTGTCCTCATCGTCCGTCTGGGTGCACCTAATAGGAAATCGGGATACAATTAGGCACTGAACAAACAACACAGGAGAGGCGACATGGATAGTATTACAGGGCTTGCATAAACTAAGGGGTGTGGATCGTTTTATCGACCACACTTAGGTCGGCAGTCATTAGGTCAACACCGTTGGGTCGACATGGGGCAAGGTCGACAGGTGTCTGTGTCGACATAGGTCAATGTCGTCAGGTGTCTAGGTCGACATAGGACAAGGTTGACATGGGTTTAGGTCGACATAGCGTTAGGTCGACATGGGTTGTGTCACTGGGTCGGAAGGTCGACGTGTTTTTTTTACTGTTTTTTTTACCCGAATGTCGACACAATCGGCTACGCTCGGCTATTTTATTCTCCCACCACGCCCTAGTGGATGGTAGGGCATGAAATACCGCCTGTCGGCACATGAAAAAAACAGTAAAAAAACCATGTCGACCTTCCGACCCGTCGACACAACCCATGTCAACCTTGTCCTATGTCGACCTAGACACCTGTCGACCTTGATCTATGTTGACCCAGACACCTGTCGACCTTGCCCCCTGTCGACCCAACGGTGTCGACCTAATGACTGTCAACCTAAGTGTGGTCGATAATTCGACCGTATACCAAGCTAATTATATGCCGGGGTAAGCTGCAGCAGAACAGGGATTACCCATAGGGAGAACCACTCTCTGCAGTGTAAGGCCCCTGTATAAGGCAGGACTGGTCGCTCTGCAGATGTTGTGAAACTACATGTCCCAGCATGCCCTGCCATGGAATGTAGCAGGGGATGATGGGATGTTGAAGAGCCACCGGTTAGTTAGCGAGGCCATTTGTGCTCACTCCCTGCCCTCTCTTATTTATTTATTACCAGTTATTTCTATAGCGCACACATATTCCGCAGCGCTGTACAGAGAATAGTTGAACATTCACATCATTCCCTACCTCATGTACACGCACACACAGACATTCTAGGGTTAATTTTGTTGGGAGCCAATTAACCTACCGGTGTATTTTTGGATTGTGGGAGTACCCGGAAGAAATCCATGCAAGCACGGGGAGAATATACAAACTCCACGCAGTTAGGGCCATGGTGGGAATCAATCCCATGACCTCAGTGCTGTGAGTAAGTAAAGCTAACCATTACACCGTCCGTGCTGCACCGCTCTTCTCTTCCCCTCCCCAGGTTTGTTTCTGTTCTTCTTTCCTCTCTGCTCATCCTTACCCCAGCAATTGTACATAGCTTTCCGGCTGAAATGTTCCCCTAATTTGGGTATCAATGGGTTTCCCAGCATCTCATCTGGTGACATCTGCCAGAGGATGTGGTTTGGGGCGGTCAAACGCACAGGACATAGGTTGGTGCTATATTATGAACAAACGGCCCCCCGTCTGGGTATGTCGTTAATATTCTTAATACACTACCCGGGGGTGTGCTACCACAGGACAATATGTATGGATGCAAGCAACAAGGAGAAAAAGGTTTGTCACAATAGTGGTGCACCTCAGATGCGTCGTAGGACTTAAAACATAATTTTTATTAGGGTCATTTTAAAAAAAGAATTAGGCTGCGAAATATGACAGACAACATATAACATGTAACATGGACAGTGCTGATGTGATTTAAAAGCTTGGGCTCATGCGGCGTCCCTTTAGCATTATGAGGATAAATAAGTGTAACTTATATTTAGTACGTCTCACCCTTGGTGCTGGCTATATTGCCTATGATGCACCCAGGGGGACGTAATATAATGTTGTAAACAATTAATGGACTGACTGTGTCATGTTTATATGCACACCACCGTTATATACATATAGAAGAAAATTTCTATTTCATGTGTACTGAAGTGCTGATCGCTGGACAGTTGTTAGATTTAACTGGAATGCACCACTGTATTATTATGTTTTAGTGATTGCCTCTATGTAAGAACACTGTGTAGCGTATGGATCCTGTAATTGGATCCACACAGTGGCGAGGTAAAGGTTAGAGGCAGCTGGCACGATTGCCTAGGATGTACTGCTCTCTTAAACCTATATTCACTTCTCATATGAGCGCATAAGAATGACCAGTGTCTATCTGTCAGGCAATGCTAGGACAGAGTCTCCAGCGTACAGCAGGTGTTGGTAATATTGTGGGCAGTATCACTTTAGGGTCAGGCAGCTGCGTCCCGTTCCTGTCAGAGTCGTGGGGTCACCGGTAAGTATCACCCAGGACTGGCAGGCGGAAATAGCCAACAGCTTGCTCCCGTACGCCCAGTGCTGCTGTAAGGAGCGATGTGCAACAACAATGACAATTTTTAAATAAGCATTAGAGTCCTTAAAAGGACTAGAAATATAACAGTCAGGCAAGAAAATAATAAAGCTAAGGGAGCGACCGCACGGCTCGTGGTGACCAGGTGACCTAGACACCTGTCGACCTTGACCTATGTTGACCCAGACACCTGTCGACCTTGCCCCCTGTCGACCCAACGGTGTCGACCTAATGACTGTCAACCTAAGTGTGGTCGATAATTCGACCGTATACCAAGCTAATTATATGCCGGGGTAAGCTGCAGCAGAACAGGGATTACCCATAGGGAGAACCACTCTCTGCAGTGTAAGGCCCCTGTATAAGGCAGGACTGGTCGCTCTGCAGATGTTGTGAAACTACATGTCCCAGCATGCCCTGCCATGGAATGTAGCAGGGGATGATGGGATGTGAAGTATCGCAACAGTTGAAGAGCCACCGGTTAGTTAGCGAGGCCATTTGTGCTCACTCCCTGCCCTCTCTTATTTATTTATTACCAGTTATTTCTATAGCGCACACATATTCCGCAGCGCTGTACAGAGAATAGTTGAACATTCACATCATTCCCTACCTCATGTACACGCACACACAGACATTCTAGGGTTAATTTTGTTGGGAGCCAATTAACCTACCGGTGTATTTTTGGATTGTGGGAGTACCCGGAAGAAACCCATGCAAGCACGGGGAGAATATACAAACTCCACGCAGTTAGGGCCATGGTGGGAATCAATCCCATGACCTCAGTGCTGTGAGTAAGTAAAGCTAACCATTACACCGTCCGTGCTGCACCGCTCTTCTCTTCCCCTCCCTAGGTTTGTTTCTGTTCTTCTTTCCTCTCTGCTCATCCTTACCCCAGCAATTGTACATAGCTTTCCGGCTGAAATGTTCCCCTAATTTGGGTATCAATGGGTTTCCCAGCATCTCATCTGGTGACATCTGCCAGAGCCCAGGAGGGACCAATCAGCTGGGTTTTTTTTTGTTTAGAAATTCCCAGGTCGAAAATCCCGGGTGATAGTGGTTTCCACTGTGGCTCACCCAGGAAACACCCCCTAAAAACCTTGCTTGTAACAAGGGTAAAAATACTGAATCACTTGATTTTTTGCTTGTTTGCACTGCCAAAAATCCCGGGTAGGTGCACATTCATGTTAAAAAACACAGGATTTTCCAGTAAGTGGAAAAGGGGTATAACAAATTTTAAAAACAGACCATTACATGTTCCCAGTATTGATTTACCAGTTTTTCTAACTTTGTCCTGATTCAGATCCTGTTAGCAAGGCTGTATTTTTTGCAGATGGACAAAACCATGCTGCACTGCAGGTGGGGCAGATGTAACATGTGCAGAGAGAGATAGATTTGGGTGGGGTGTGTTCAAACTGAAATCTAAAGTGCAGCGTAAGAATAAAGCAGTCAGCATTTACCCTGCACAATAACAAAATAGCCCAAATGTAACTCTCTCTCTCTCTCTCTGCACATGTTACATCTGCCCCACCTGCAGTGCAGCATGGTTTTGTCCATCTGCAAACATTGCAGCCTTGCTATCAGGCCCTTTGTACCAACAAGAGGGGAAATACTGTAGTTAGACCATAGCTGCCTACCCTTCTGCATTCTGCAGGAGACTCCCTGAAATAACAGCAATCTCCCTCTCTCCCTCATTAGTCTAGCAATCTCCCTCATGTCACCTAGCCCACATTACACTGTTACATCATAGTTACCTCCTCTCCTGCATTCTGCAGGAGACTCCCTGAAATAACAGCAATCTCCCTCTCTCCCTCATTAGTCTAGCAATCTCCCTCTCTTCCTCATTATAAATAGTATCTCTTACTAACTGCTTTGGGGCTCATCTACATTTGGATAGAAGTCATTTAAAAAAATTCCTCTCAGATGTAGCAGTACATACCCACACTTCTAGCTGCCATGTTCACAGTCTCTCCATATATGGAACTAGACACGCCTCTTTGGGAGGAGCATGGCATACCCCCTTAATGGGGTGCTTTGCCAAATTCTATTACCAACTATAATCTCCCTGAAACTAGTTTTCAAAAGTAGGCAAGTATGCGTTAGACAAAAAGGTAAAACCCAAAAACAAACAGAGTCACTATGTAAATGATCCTTTTAGCACACATTAATTCATTGCACGCCATCTATGTAGATGTTAAATGAATCCAACCTACCTTTCAGTGATTTCTGAAAGTTGTGAACATTTCTCCATTAATAAGGTTTCATTCTGCGGATAAATACAACAATTTTTTTATCAATGTTAATTAAAAAGACGGTGTGAATAATAATGTTTTGGAAACGAAGAACCATTAGTCTTGTCCATCTAAGCCTATAAATATTATATTTCTGGCGAAAGGCCTATAAATAGACTAATCTACAGTCTCAGCAGAACGAACAACAAAACAGCCACATTAGACCCCCAAGAAGCCAATCTCGCACGTCCGGAAAACATCTCCCTCATCTGCTGCGATGCGATTGCTTTCACTTTTCTCTAAATCGACTTCATTAAAAGTTATTATGCTGTTTTGAAACCTGATAACACATTATTTTTTCCCATAATTTACGTCTATCCCAAACAACCATTACTGGGATAAGTGTGTGTGAGTGCAGAGACCGAGGTGGTGGCGTTACGCGTCTGAATGTGATGGATCTGACCTCGGAAATTACTGGCACATAATTCAGCTTCTGTTGTGCGTTGGGCAGGGGAGAGAGCGGCATTATCTGAAGCAATTCAATTATTGCAATAAACTGCCATTGGCCACCGTATTGATATTATTAACCAGGTCCTGATTATTAACGAACACCCGTATGTCTTAAACCGTGAATGCAATTTGAATCCGGCATAGGTTAGACAGGATAATGTTAGCAATTTTCTTTTTTAGCGTGACTTTTTTCTAAACAGCCATTAAGTTAAGACGTAAATCGTGGGATTATCAAAGACAATTTGTAACCCTCACACACACACACACACACACACACACACACACACACACACATATTTATACACAAGTGTAAAAGTAAACTTAAAAGTTTCAAGACTGGTGCACAGAAATATACCGATGGTCATTAATACATCTGGTAATACAGTTTGCTGAATAAGAGTACACTCGATGCTTTAGGTAAAACTTCTAACCTGTCTCTTTTAGAAAGTTCCTTCTATATCAGGCGTGTCCAAACTATGGCCCTCCAGCTGTTGGGAAACTACAAGTCCCATCATGCCTTGCCACAGTTTTGCTAGTAGGGAATGCTAAAACTATTGCAAGGCATGCTGGGATGTGTGGTTGGACAACAGCTGGTGGGCCACAGTTTGGACATGCCTGGTGTATATGAATAAGATAACTGCAACTCTGGGACTGCCACACACTTGCTGAATCCTAGTCTCTTCAGGGTGCATGACCTGAGCAAAAGGCCAGCAGAGGTACTGTAACATTAGGAGAGTGCCCCCAATATATTATTATTCATCTTATTATTGTTGTCATTTGCACAACAGTTCTCTGCAATATGGTGTGGAAACAGTGTCATACAAGGCAGACATAATGGGGAGTATTTGATGGTCTGACGGTGAGCAATGCTGAAAATATCATCGCCAAAAACATGCCACCCTCGCGGCACAAACCCCGTCACCGGTGGCATTGAATGCCGCCCATATACATGAAAACAAAAGTATACAGCAATGACATCCTAAAATCAAACCTCAAACTAGATGGGAACAAGAATTAACTATAACTTCAGATAAAATTGAATGGTCAAATCTGTATTGTTCTGTATATAAAATGCGAAAATCTGTGCTGGAAAATGTTCTACCAACTCTGTCTAAAGTAGTGTACACACGGTGTACACTACTGGTTCGTGCGAATCGCACAGCGCCGTATACACATTCTATTTAGACAGATCTGTACCATTTCCTGCTCAGTCAATTTTTCAATTCGATGTCAAATTCGCGAGGTCGTGTACCGGAATCGAATCGGCAGAGTGCGGCCCAAAACCATTCAATGTCGAAGTAAGCAAAATTGAATAGAAAAAGAGACCAAATCGAACGGTGTGTACACAACATAACTCCCGATAAGACCCATAAGATCTGACGGTCACAGAAAGATCTATGTTGGAGATGTGTGACAGAAAGGGGGAAATAGTAGCTAGGAGGTGTGAGGGTGTACCAGTGTGAGCAGTACAGGTGGTAGTAGGGGAGGTGTGAGGGTGTACCAGTAGGAGTAGGGGAGGTGTGAGGGTGTACCAGTGTGAGTAGTACAGGTGGGAGTAGGGGAGGTGTGAGGGTGTACCAGTGTGAGTAGTACAGGTGGGAGTAGGGGAGGTGTGAGGGTGTACCAGTGTGAGTAGTACAGGTGGGAGTAGGGGAGGTGTGAGGGTGTACCAGTGTGAGTAGTACAGTTAGGAGTAGGGGAGGTGTGAGGGTGTACCAGTGTGAGAAGTACAGGTGGGAGTAGGGGAGGTGTGAGGGTGTACCAGTGTGAGTAGTACAGGTGGGAGTAGGAGAGGTGTGAGGGTGTACCAGTGTGAGTAGCACAGGTGGGAGTAGGGGAGGTGTGAGGGTGTACCAGTGTGAGTAGCACAGGTGGGAGTAGGGGAGATGTGAGGGTGTACCAGTGTGAGTAGTATAGTTAGGAGTAGGGGAGGTGTGAGGGTGTACCAGTGTGAGTAGTACAGGTGGGAGTAGGGGAGGTGTGAGGGTGTACCAGTGTGAGTAGTACAGGTAGGAGTAGGGGAGGTGTGAGGGTGTACCAGTGTGAGTAGTACAGGTGGGAGTAGGGGAGGTGTGAGGGTGTACCAGTGTGAGTAGTACAGGTGGGAGTAGGGGCGGTGTGAGGGTGTACCAGTGTGAGTAGTACAGGTGGGAGTAGGGGAAGTGTGAGGGTGTACCAGTGTGAGTAGTACAGGTGAGGGTGTACCAGTGTGAGTAGTACAGGTGGGAGTAGGGGCGGTGTGAGGGTGTACCAGTGTGAGTAGTACAGGTAGGAGTAGGGGAGGTGTGAGGGTGTACCAGTGTGAGTAGTACAGGTGGTAGTAGGGGAGGTGTGAGGGTGTACCAGTGTGAGTAGTACAGGTAGGAGTAGGGGAGGTGTGAGGGTGTACCAGTGTGAGTAGTACAGGTGGGAGTAGGGGAGGTGTGAGGGTGTATTAGTTTGAGTAGTACAGGTGGGATTAGGGGAGGTGTGAGGGTGTACCAGTGTGAGTAGTACAGGTGGGAGTAGGGGAGGTGTGAGGGTGTACCAGTGTGAGTAGTACAGGTGGGAGTAGGGGAGGTGTGAGGGTGTAAAAGTGTGAGCAGTACAGGTAGGAGTAGGGGAGGTGTGAGGGTGTACCAGTGTGAGTAGTACAGGTGGGAGTAGGGGAGGTGTGAGAGTGTACCAGTGTGAGGGTGTACAGGTGGGAGTAGGGGAGGTGTGAGGGTGTACCATTGTGAGTAGTACAGGTGGGAGTAGGGGAGGTGTGAGGGTGTACCAGTGTGAGGGTGTACAGGTGGGAGTAGGGGAGGTGTGAGGGTGTACCAGTGTGAGTAGTACAGGTGGGAGTAGGGGAGGTGTGAGGGTGTACCAGCGTGAGTAGTACAGGTGGGAGTAGGGGAGGTGTGAGGGTGTACCAGCGTGAGCAGTACAGGTAGGAGTAGGGGAGGTGTGAGGGTGTACCAGCGTGAGTAGTACAGGTGGGAGTAGGGGAGGTGTGAGGGTGTACCAGTGTGAGTAGTACAGGTGGGAGTAGGGGCGGTGTGAGGGTGTACCAGTGTGAGTAGTACAGGTAGGAGTAGGGGAGGTGTGAGGGTGTACCAGTGTGAGTAGTACAGGTGGTAGTAGGGGAGGTGTGAGGGTGTACCAGTGTGAGTAGTACAGGTGGGAGTAGGGGAGGTGTGAGGGTGTACCAGTGTGAGTAGTACAGGTGGGAGTAGGGGAGGTATGAGGGTGTACCAGTGTGAGTAGTACAGGTGGGAGTAGGGGAGGTGTGAGGGTGTACCAGTGTGAGTAGTACAGGTGGGAGTAGGGGCGGTGTGAGGGTGTACCAGTGTGAGTAGTACAGTTAGGAGTAGGGGAGGTGTGAGGGTGTACCAGTGTGAGTAGTACAGGTGGGAGTAGGGGAAGTGTGAGGGTGTACCAGTGTGAGTAGTACAGGTGAGGGTGTACCAGTGTGAGTAGTACAGGTGGGAGTAGGGGCGGTGTGAGGGTGTACCAGTGTGAGTAGTACAGGTAGGAGTAGGGGAGGTGTGAGGGTGTACCAGTGTGAGTAGTAATCAGGTGGTAGTAGGGGAGGTGTGAGGGTGTACCAGTGTGAGTAGTACAGGTAGGAGTAGGGGAGGTGTGAGGGTGTACCAGTGTGAGTAGTACAGGTGGGAGTAGGGGAGGTGTGAGGGTGTATTAGTTTGAGTAGTACAGGTGGGATTAGGGGAGGTGTGAGGGTGTACTAGTGTGAGTAGTACAGGTGGGAGTAGGGGAGGTGTGAGGGTGTACCAGTGTGAGTAGTACAGGTGGGAGTAGGGGAGGTGTGAGGGTGTACCAGTGTGAGCAGTACAGGTGGGAGTAGGGGAGGTGTGAGGGTGTAAAAGTGTGAGCAGTACAGGTAGGAGTAGGGGAGGTGTGAGGGTGTACCAGTGTGAGTAGTACAGGTGGGAGTAGGGGAGGTGTGAGAGTGTACCAGTGTGAGGGTGTACAGGTGGGAGTAGGGGAGGTGTGAGGGTGTACCAGTGTGAGTAGTACAGGTAGGAGTAGGGGAGGTGTGAGGGTGTACCAGTGTGAGTAGTACAGGTGGGAGTAGGGGAGGTGTGAGGGTGTACCAGTGTGAGGGTGTACAGGTGGGAGTAGGGGAGGTGTGAGGGTGTACCAGTGTGAGTAGTACAGGTGGGAGTAGGGGAGGTGTGAGAGTGTACCAGTGTGAGGGTGTACAGGTGGGAGTAGGGGAGGTGTGAGGGTGTACCAGTGTGAGTAGTACAGGTGGGAGTAGGGGAGGTGTGAGGGTGTACCAGTGTGAGTAGTACAGGTAGGAGTAGGGGAGGTGTGAGGGTGTACCAGTGTGAGTATTACAGGTGGGAGTAGGGGCGGTGTGAGGGTGTACCAGTGTGAGTAGTACAGTTAGGAGTAGGGGAGGTGTGAGGGTGTACCAGTGTGAGTAGTACAGGTGGGAGTAGGGGAGGTGTGAGGGTGTACCAGTGTGAGTAGTACAGGTGGGAGTAGGGGCGGTGTGAGGGTGTACCAGTGTGAGTAGTACAGTTAGGAGTAGGGGAGGTGTGAGGGTGTACCAGTGTGAGTAGTACAGGTGGTAGTAGGGGAGGTGTGAGGGTGTACCAGTGTGAGTAGTACAGGTGGGAGTAGGGGAGGTGTGTGAGTAGTACAGGTGGGAGTAGGGGAGGTGTGAGGGTGTACCAGTGTGAGTAGTACAGGTGGGAGTAGGGAAGGTGTGAGGGTGTACCAGTGTGAGTAGTACAGGTGGGAGTAGGGGAGGTGTGAGGGTGTACCAGTGTGAGTAGTACAGGTGGGAGTAGGGGAGGTGTGAGGGTGTACCAGTGTGAGTAGTACAGGTGGGAGTAGGGGAGGTGTGAGGGTGTACCAGTGTGAGTAGTACAGGTGGGAGTAGGGGAGGTGTGAGGGTGTACCAGTGTGAGTAGTACAGGTGGGAGTAGGAGAGGTGTGAGGGTGTACCAGTGTGAGTAGTACAGGTGGGAGTAGGGGAGGTGTGAGGGTGTACCAGTGTGAGTAGTACAGGTGGGAGTAGGGGAGGTGTGAGGGTGTACCAGTGTGAGTAGTACAGGTGGGAGTAGGGGAGGTGTGAGGGTGTACCAGTGTGAGCAGTACAGGTGGGAGTAGGGGAGGTGTGAGGGTGTACCAGTGGGAGTAGTACAGGTGGGAGTAGTATAGGTGTGAGGGTGTACCAGTGTGAGTAGTACAGGTGGGAGTAGGGGAGGTGTGAGGGTGTACCAGTGTGAGTAGTACAGGTGGGAGTAGGGGAGGTGTGAGGGTGTACCAGTGTGAGTAGTATAGGTGGGAGTAGGAGAGGTGTGAGGGTGTACCAGTATGAGTAGTACAGGTGGGAGTAGGGGAGGTGTGAGGGTGTACCAGTGTGAGTAGTACAGGTGGGAGTAGGAGAGGTGTGAGGGTGTACCAGTATGAGTAGCACAGGTGGGAGTAGGGGAGGTGTGAGGGTGTACCAGTGTGAGTAGTACAGGTGGGAGTAGGGGAGGTGTGAGGGTGTACCAGTGTGAGTAGTACAGGTGGGAGTAGGAGAGGTGTGAGGGTGTACCAGTATGAGTAGCACAGGTGGGAGTAGGGGAGGTGTGAGGGTGTACCAGTGTGAGTAGTACAGGTGGGAGTAGGGGAGGTGTGAGGGTGTACCAGTATGAGTAGCACAGGTGGGAGTAGGGGAGGTGTGAGTAGGGGAGGTGTGAGTGTATACCAGTATGAGTAGCACAGGTGGGAGTAGGGGAGGTGTGAGGGTGTACCAGTGTGAGTAGCACAGGTGGGAGTAGGGGAGGTGTGAGTGTATACCAGTGGGAGTAGTATGGGTGAGAGTAGGGGAGATGGGAGTGTGTGCCAGTGTGAGTAGTACAGGTGGGAGGAGGGTAGATGGGAGTGTGTACGAGTGTGAGTAAATACGCCTCCCGTACCTGGTGCATCTGATCCGTGGACATCCTGCTAAATGCGTTGTACTCTTTGATCATGGAGCGCACGTGGCAATCTGTTCTAATGCTCATAGCATGGACTCGTTTCCACTTGTTCTTCTCCAGCTTCTGGACAATCTTGGTGAGCTCAGTGCTTATGATCCACGCTCGGCGTAGCAGCATTTCCAGAGTGTTGTGGGGGCTTTCTTGGGAGCAGAGCATGAGATCCGACTGCGAATCATCATCAACACTGATGGGTTTGGACTGCAGGATACACATACACTCACACTCGGTCATCAACAAGAGGTCATCCATCCACCGTTGCACAGAGTCCACCTGCATAAGGTTCATGCTGCAACAGAAACGCGTTTCACAGGTTACACGTAATAACTGAAAGGGTCTCACCGGATCAGATTCCTAGAGAGATATGTAGATGTTAATAATCTGTTTAAATTACCTTTACTTGTAGCTTCCCTTCTTTTTGAAGACCACCATCTCCTACCTGTCCCTGTCTCCTTCCCCCAACCCTTCCTTTGCCAATCCCTATACATGAACTTGAGAGCTATTAAGTCACATAGTCCATTATTACATTTCAAGATGCTGAAATACCTGGGATTCGAACGCATCGCTTGTGGTATTGCAGACATACACTCTATTCATGAGATATCCGACTCTGCAAAGAAAGCCTTTCCTCCATGAGGGAATGCCCCTTATGTCCCTAGTGGGAAAAAAGAGGTGGGTGGATGGGAGGGGCCCCAAAAAGTCTAGTTACGGCCCTGGGTCTATGTATGGGTGGAAAACGGTGTATTTTTTGCTTGCGGCTTTTCAAAATTCTGCTCCTTTAGAACTGGGTGGAATAAATGGAGCAGTATCTGATTGGAGGATACTACTGCGAGCTCATCCCCCCCTCCTCCCTCTCCCCACCCCGCTCTTGCGGTCTACGTTTAGTTTAGTGCCCATCACTGTATTTCATTCATTGCTGATAATTGCAGAGTTCTCTCATGATAGAAAAACAAGCTGTGCTTCCAGCCGGATGTAATCGCAGGTATCAACTGTAAACAACACGCAATGACATGGGGGGGGGGGGGGGGTTGCAGAGGGCGTCGTGCTGTAAACAATCCTTTAACGTGAACTGTGAAGATGACACTGATGTTATTTAATCTATCACGGGGGAGAGTATACCGTATACCGTAACAAGACATAGGGGCCGAATCAGTCTCATTCATTCGGGGCCCAGTTCGGCCTAGTGTCTGATGGCGGGGTGTTTGGGCAATGTCATGCGCGAATATGCACATGCGCTAACCGCTTGCTGACCTGTTCGCTAGGCTGCGAGTGTACGCAGCGTAGCGACCAGGCCTGAATCAGCCCATAAATCGGAAACACTTCTGTTTGATGAGCGTTATTTTAATTACGTATATAAAATACTTCTTGTACTATAGGAATCCAACTAAAGTTCTGTAGCCTGAATTTCCGTTTCAGCGACCGTCCGTTATAGAATCAATATATCGCAAGTCCAATTACACAAATGATACCTAATGATTTAGAGTTTAACTTGCTTGATAAACACTTTTGAAAAGACTTGGGATTCTCTTATTGGCAGGGAGACGTGATTGATTTAACAATGAATAATGTCACACGCAGCTCCGCGCAGTTAATGACCTGCAGAACCCGCACAGATTCACTTCTGATTTATAGTTCCAGTAAAATGTCTGCTCGAGGAAGAACACTGGGAAACGGTGAATATGCTTAGAAATCGGTGGGACCAGAGATTTCCCAAAGATGCGACCATCGGAATAGCGCGCTGTACCAACGATCATGTTAGCTGATACGTTTGAGGCTGCAGTGTTCCGTAAGGGGCCCACACACGTAGCGAGATGAGCGTTCTCAGCGACGGATCACTCAGCACACAGCGACGGATCGCTCAGCACACAGCGCTGCACAGCACAGGGAATATTACATATACGTCATGAGGGAGAAGGCGCTGGGAGCTGACATACAGCAGTAGCTGTATATTATGTTGTATATTGCTGAGCGGCCTACACTCCGGGGGATAGCCTTACATTGATTTCCTTAAAGACCAGACGTTTAGTAAAAGTGCTGGAGAGCGTTCCGGGCTCGGAGGCTCCAAGCGCATTTATAATCATAAACATTGCTCGCCCTTTACAGAAACGGTGATAACACAATTAAAAGTCTCCTATAATAGCTCAAATGGGGAGTCTTAAATCCATTGAATGTATTTGTAAAGGTTAATTAACCATAACGACAGGAACAAGGGCAAGTGCACAACTTCAGGGGTGGGAGAGCAGGAGCGACTCCCAAGGGGAATACAGTACATGCTATACTCGCCCCTTGTTCGTACCGGTCACACTTTTCATATATGAATATCATAGAATACTCTATAAAGATATATGAGACCAACGGTAAATGCCAAGTAATATGCCATTCGTCAGCAGAAGTGTTATTGCTGCCGGAGGATTGTTAATACCACTGTACTTTTATTGTGATCAAACTGCAGCAGCCACATATTACCATAGCATTAGCATAAGTGGGAGGGACAAAGACGCATTCAGCCAATCAGAAGCAGGCGCCCGATGACAAGGTAGTAGATAATGGCATCCTACAATACGGTTGCTGAATACCGATGGGGGATGTAGCAAGATGGGCGCTTGCTTTGTAATGGACTTTTTTTTTTTCAAATATGAAAGGAAAAAGAAAAAAAGTCTCATTTAAGGCGTACCTAACTTACAGGTATGAAAATAGGAAAACACATATAGAGGTTTCTTTCAGTAATCACATATGGGTAGCGTACCCGTACTCATGGTGGTGTGACCTTTGTGCTTGAAACCAGTGCGGTCCAGATCCAACCTGTGTATGAATGCACTCTGGACCACCCATCTCCTACTTTATCATTTAATTTATTTTAATCATTTTTCTATAGGTTTTCCAAAATTAGGTGAATGAATAATTGTTTTTTTTAATATCTATACCATTGGAAAAGATACCTTTACGCGAGGATCCACAATTCACACCACTTTGAGTATGGGTACGCTACCCATATGTGATTACTGAAAGAAACCTCTATATGTGTTTTCCTATTTTCATACCTGTAAGTTAGGTACGCCTTAAGTGAGAATCAGAAGCTATATAATAGAAAAAGAAAAAACAGACTTACACACGGTCTTTTCAATTCGTTTTTTTATAAACCCTGTATTGGAGAAAAGGAATCATTACAATAACAGAAAAGAAAACGAAAATGAAAATCTAAACATTCAAGGAGAGGAAACGATACAGGGAATTCCAGATCGCATTTTTTTTCATTCATTTTCTTCTTTTTCTTTTTTTCTTCCATATTTTTAAAGAAAAAAGTCAATTTCAAAGGAAGCGCCTATCTTGCTACACCCCCCATCGGTATTCAGAATCTTCCAAATCTCAAGGGTGAGAAAGCAGCACCCTTGGAGCGCTCGATTTTATCCAAAAACATCCTAACTATACAACACGGATACATATCAGAAGGTCGACAAGAATTAGTTAGACTCCAAAAAAGGTCGACATGCGCTAAGTCAGCACAGGGAAAATGTTGCCGCAAGCAAAAAAGTGGTCACGGAAATGGTCGACACATGAAAAGGTTGACACCTGTTTTCAAAATCATGAAAAACTCATTTAAAAATGTTGTTGTTTTGGTGTTCGTGACGACATGATGCATCGCAAGTAGACTATTATCCGTCGGCCTATTGCGTGGTCCCCAACCATCAAATGATTTCTACAACACTTACAAATCGAAGCCAGACAGGGTTGACTTGCGGCATCCTGGTCCGAGAACTGGGCGGGCAACTGTCATCCTGTGACGTCAGCCACTCACCCATTTGCCCAGCGTTGCACACCTCCATCACGCCCCCCCCCATGCGAGCGCCACAGAGATTATGTAAGTCTCCAAAGGCGCCCGCCCAGAAACCCTGCACATGCGTGAATATGCGCAGAGCTTCAACATCGGTCCCCCATGCGGACATGCATACATGCAGATCAGAATCAGGCCCTGTGGTACATTCCGCCGATAGCCCTCATTTCGCTTTAAGAATAGTATTTTATGGCATTCTCTATGATTTATCGAATGCTATAATTCCTATTACTATAAATGGAGGAAATAAATTGAAAGCACTTCCATCATCGGTTCTCCGAGCCATCCCGTCCTTTACGAGCCCGGCCTCTGTAAATGGGAATCAGGCAGAAGAGAGGACAAATTATCTGCCCATTATTCTCCAGCATAAAATTTACATTTAGTCATTTACATGAAAACCCTGGACAGTAGTAAATGGCTATCATACTGTAATGTAGGATATTGCTCAGCCAGGTAACCTGTGACATTACATTATCCCGACGCGCTCTGTACGGCGCAGCTTTCTGCGTAACAAGTGGGGCCCAATCCTCTATAAAGAAGACTATTATCCTTTATTTATATGGTGCAATAAGCACAAAGCACAAACAAATCAGCCAAATGTATCTAACTACTCCTCACCTGTATGAGGTGAAGTACCACCACTGACCACTAGAGGACGGGCAACGGACCAAATTACTCCTCCTTTGTGTGCTAAAAATAGGTGATAACAGAAATAAAAGCAATTTTTGCAGGGACACTGATCAGTTTAAAATTAGCTGGCTATTAAGAGGAAGGGAGCTGTGAAGGCAGAGATTGGAGGTAGGAGCAGATAGGGACTTGGGGCGGGATGTATTAATATACATCACCGCCCTTCGCCGGCTGTCTGCCGCGATACCAGCGCATATGTACTAACATATGCGGCTGGCACCGTGATGCACCCCCCCCCCCCGCGATACCTGTACTCTGGTGTGCGGGGGGTCTCAGTCACCTCCCTGCCGCTAGGCTCTCCCCTCACACCGGGGACAGGTAAGCAGGCTGTCCCCGGCGCCTCCTCCTCCACCCTGCATCCAGAAGGACGTCCGGCTGTGTTACTAGGGGGAGGTAGGGCTTACCTACCGGGTCCAGGAGTACCTGGACCAGGTAACCCAGAGGGAGGGGGAGAGGGGGTCGGTGGGTTTGCGGCGGAGGCATCGGGCGGCGAAAAGAAGCCCATAGGCTTCTATAGGGTATCGCCACCCAAAGGTGGCGATACCCTTCCCTGCGGGGTTTTAATACATAGGAAAATGCAGTAAAACAGGGGTTTTACAGCATTTCCCCCTTAGTACATCCCACCCTTGGGGTGGAGAGTTTGTGGGCTAAAAACTGTCACAGCTAAAAGTGAAACTAAAAACGTGAAATGTACGTAAAAGTGAATGTACATTGAAAAAAAGTCATTTTGACGGCTTCTAACTAGTACATTATTTATTTCTCTGCTGGTGAGAGCTTACATTCTATTGAGCTGGGGCAGACAGATTTGGGTGACACACAGACCTACCATGTGCTGTAGGGGGGGGGGGGGGGATATGCTAACCACATGTATACCAGGGTTGCCTTCTTTTAAAGCCTGAAGAGGAGGGGTTTAAAGAGGAGCCCTGCAACGCTCGGGGGCGGGGCCTGATGTAGACACCATCAAGCCCTGCCCCTCAGTACAGCAAATCCAGCTATTCGCCGGTCTTCCAGGAGGGGCAGGGCTAAATGATGTGATTTTCATCTTTAGACCTGCCCCCTCCCCACAAAATGCAGAGAATCGCGGGAAATTAACACTGCCTCCAGGGAGATGCGGGGGAGGCACCGGTATTAGGGAGGTTTGCCCACCTTGCTGGGGGCCGGGAGGGGGCCCCGATGTTCGGGAGCCTCCTGGCCATTCCGGGAGGGTGGGCAACCCTGATGTTTATATGCATGTGGGTATAAATAAAACAATTGTTTCCTCGGCCAACTAATAAAGTTCTCTCATTTCTCTATTGCATCCTAGAAAACGATAGACAGAATCTGCTTGGTTGCTATAAGCAACGTCACCTCTTAACTTTTAGAAGCTTTAGTAAATGTACCTGTAAGCGGCTTTGCCTGCCCCCTGGTATAACCTCTGTCGCTTTTATTTACTTTCAGGTTCTATTGGATAGTCGCACAAGCGCTGTCGTAGCTGCATAAAGTCTGTTTGGCAAACGCTGGGCCATATGCTGGAGCCATTCACTGAGTACATAAAGGGAGTTAAAGTACCATCATATGGCCGCCTGCCCATCCATTTCTGCTTTGTTTTACTAATTAAATAAAGCCACAATTAAAACAGATTGATGTGTATTGAAGAGGCGGCTTAGGCTGCAGCCGGTGGGGAACAGTTACCTGTAGAACCATGAATCACCTGTAAAGTGTACGTGTCACCTACACAGGGATGGGGAGAACAACACACAAACATAACTCTTCCCTGGGAACAACCATTAGTAACAGGAAGATACAGAAAACATCATGGAGTGCTATTATCCTACATAATGAAAAGTTCACGCTGATCCTCAGCTCTACGGGGGGAATTCAAGGGTTTTGTACATGGTCAAATTTTAGATGGCGCCAGACGCAGCAAATCAAGTGATACTCTGTTCAGGCAGACACAGCCACCGATGATGACATTATTAGTCTAGAACAGAGGTTCTTAAACTGTGGGTCCTGACCTTTTAAGCATGGAGTCGTAACTCCATGTTGCTGACCATCAGGCTGATGACTTTTCTAATCTCAGTCAGTGATTCAAGGAGTCTGAAAGATCTGTTGATGTTAGACTCCTCCCATCAGTCTGTGCCTCCGCAATGCTGCCATGTATGTGCTGTCTGCTGACTACACATGTGATGGGTTATGGTATATCAGACTCCTCCCATCGCTCTGTGCCTCCACAATGCTGCCATGTATGTGGTATCTGCTGACTACACATGTGATGTGATGGGTTATGGTATATCAGACTCCTCCCATCACTCTGTGCCCCCACAATGCTGCCATGTATGTGCTGTCTGCTGACTACACATGTGATGGGTTATGGTATATCAGACTCCTCCCATCGCTCTGTGCCTCCACAATGCTGCCATGTATGTGGTATCTGCTGACTACACATGTGATGTGATGGGTTATGGTATATCAGACTCCTCCCATCACTCTGTGCCCCCACAATGCTGCCATGTATGTGCTGTCTGCTGACTACACATGTGATGGGTTATGGCATATCAGGCTCCTCCCATCGCTCTGTGCCTCCACAATGCTGCCATGTATGTGCTGTCTGCTGACTAGACATGTGACGTGATGGGAGGAGTCTGATATACCATAACCTATCACGTCACATGTCTAGTCAGCAGACAGCACATACATGGCAGCATTGTGGAGGCACAGAGCGATGGGAGGAGCCTGATATGCCATAACCCATCACATGTGTAGTCAGCAGATACCACATACATGGCAGCATTGTGGGGGCACAGAGTGATGGGAGGAGTCTGATATACCATAACCCATCACATCACACGTGTAGTCAGCAGACAGCACATACATGGCAGCATTGTGGAGGCACAGAGTGATGGGAGGAGTCTGATATACCATAACCCATCACGTCACACGTGTAGTCAGCAGACAGCACATACATGGCAGCATTGTGGAGGCACAGAGTGATGGGCGGAGTCTGATATACCATAACCTATAACTCTGTGCCTCCACAATGCTGCCATGTATGTGCTGTCTGCTGACTACACGTGTGACGTGATGGGTTATGGTATATCAGACTCCTCCCATCACTCTGAGCCCCCACAATGCTGCCATGTACGTGCTGTCTGCTGACTACACATGTGATGTGATGGGTTATGGTATATCAGACTCCTCCCATCACTCTGTGCCCCCACAATGTTGCCATGTATGTGCTGTCTGCTGACTACACGTGTGACGTGATGGGTTATGGTATATCAGACTCCTCCCATCACTCTGTGCCTCCACAATGCTGCCATGCATGTGCTGTCTGCTGACTACACGTGTGATGTGATGGGTTATGGTATATCAGACTCCTCCCATCACTCTGTGCCTCCACAATGCTGCCATGTATGTGCTGTCTGCTGACTACACGTGTGATGTGATGGGTTATGGTATATCAGACTCCTCCTATCACTCTGTGCCTCCACAATACTGCCATGTACAGTATGTGCTGTCTGCTGACTACACATGTGATGTGATGGGTTATGTTATATCAGACTCCTCCCATCACTCTGTGCCTCCACAATGCTGCCATGTATGTGCTGTCTGCTGACTACACCTGTGATGTGATGGGTTATGGTATATCAGACTCCTCCCATCACTCTGTGCCTCCACAATGCTGCCATGTATGTGCTGTCTGCTGACTACACGTGTGATGTGATGGGTTATGGTATATCAGACTCCTCCCATCACTCTGTGCCTCCACAATGCTGCCATGTATGTGCTGCCTGCTGACTACACATATGATGTGATGGGTTATGGTATATTCGACTCCTCCCATCACTCTGTGCCTCCACAATGCTGCCATGTATGTGCTGTCTGCTGACTACACGTGTGATGTGATGGGTTATGGTATATCAGACTCCTCCCATCACTCTGTGCCTCCACAATGCTGCCATGTATGTGCTGTCTGCTGACTACACGTGTGACGTGATGGGTTATGGTATATCAGACTCCTCCCATCACTCTGTGCCTCCACAATGCTGCCATGTATGTGCTGCCTGCTGACTACACGTGTGATGTGATGGGTTATGGTATATCAGAATCCTCCCATCACTCTGTGCCACCACAATGCTGCCATGTATGTGCTGTCTGCTGACTACATGTGTGATGTGATGGGTTATGGTATATCAGACTCCTCCCATCACTCTGTGCCTCCACAATGCTGCCATGTATGTGCTGCCTGCTGACTACACGTGTGATGTGATGGGTTATGGTATATCAGACTCCTCCCATCACTCTGTGCCACCACAATGCTGCTGTGTATGTGCTGTCTGCTGACCACACATGTGATGTGATGGCCTTCTGCAGTAACTTGACTGGGTCCTGTCATTATTTTTATTGTATGATGGGGTCCCAAAGCAAAATAGTTTGAGGACCCCTGGTCTAGAATAAAGCTGTGCCTTTTTGTTGGTTGGTCTGTTCCTTCCGACATCAGGCAAAAACTACGGGATGACTTTGGATGATGTTTTCACTGTTGGATAACTTCAAGACCTAGAAAGAGACTAGCCCCCCACACACAAGAACGATTTTTGGCCGATTGCCCGATTTCTGACCGATCGCCTGATATATCGGCCAATTTTTCCCGATAATTGGCAACAATCGGCCGATTATCGGTAAAAAATTATCCAATATATCGGCCGATCGGTCGGAAATTGGACAATCGGACAAAAAAATCGTTCTAGTGTGTGGGGGACGGTATGTTTGAGAGGGAGGAGCAATAAAGGAAAAAACAGACGCAGGGTGCAGGCTCCTCCAGTCCAAAATAACTATATGTATATAAATAGACTTTGTGGGGAGAAATATACAGATGGAGCAGGTCTCAATGGAGCTGCTCCTGGCAATAGAATTGCCAGTCGCCTCTCACGCGCCAGCTGACAGAAGGGGAAACGTGCGTGCGCCCCATTCCGTTGGAGCCAGACGCCGGTGCTCTGTACCTCCCCGCAGACCCCAGATCCCTGAAGCGGAGATGTGCCTTGCTGACGGGACACGCGAGCAGGTGAGGATGGAGTCAGATGGAGCTCTTGTCCGTCCAGCCTGCACCAGCTCAGGACATCTGCCAATCCTAACTGACCGGCGCTTCATCTGTACTTCTAGGGACTAGAACTACTGTGACAAGGAATCATATACACAGGATAAGATGACGTTTTGTTGTTGTTGACACCGACCACCCCAAACATTTTACCGGAGCCCGCCATTCCTCTCGACCGCCAATTAGCACATTCTGACATCACAAGAAAAGAGTGATAATTAGGGCCCCACACAATTTATACCGGGCGTGATGGAACTACAAGCCCCAGCTTGCCCTGAAGAGGACTTGCAGCACAGCTCTCACATGCATTACAATACTGTTGGCATACTCAAAGCTTTATTACAGACTAGAGAAAACCCAGAGGCTTCATTTGGCGTCCACGTTGCGGAGAACATGAGTTCTGGGCGTCGGCCGGTGGTCTGTCTGCTGACACACCCTCCCCAACTTTCTAACTTTGGTCTTCAGGAATATTTTATATAAGGACCAGCCACAAGGGAGCAACACGTAGACATGGGCCATAGAGGAAAGGGAGAACGTGCTGGAGATGAGATCATGCTGAATAACAACGCAATCAATTATAACGGAAGTTCTTACCGGTGGATGGGCAGCGCGTTAAACAGACCGCCATCTGGAAACGCCATTCTCAGCGGTGCCCAAGAGCTAGATTACACATCCGACAGCCTCTACACAGAAAGAAGCATGAAAAAAACAACACATTAGCCAAGTGAGAAAGAAGAACAATATATTGTAATTCGGTCACCAATCTCTCCCGACTTCTAGTAAATTGCTAATAACGTTATCCCAGTGACAGCAGCAGCAATTTTACTGCAATGTCATTTTGAGGATTAGAAAACCGATACAGAGCATATAACCGCACGGTGTTCTTTACGCTAAATAAAAGAGATGTTTTACCAGATTATGCAATATTAATTTTAAAACAGTATATCTTGTTTAAATATTTAAACGATTGTCTATTTATCCACAGAACCTGGCAAAGTCTTATAAGGAAGCGTGTCATGTCGCGGGTGCCGGACGGGGTCCCGACAGGCATTCGCCCGACGTCGGGATCCCGACTGTCAAAACACTGACAGCCGGGTTCCCGACGGCCACCTGCTATTTTCCCTCGTGAGGGTCCACAACCCCCATAAAGGGAGAATAGAATAGGTGGTTCGCGAGGAGCCACCGTGCCCGCAAGGGGCTTAGTTGCGCTCACCATGCTGTCTGAGTCCTGGCAGTCGGGATCCCGACTGTCGGACCCCTATACCACACCCCATGTCGCATCCCCCATTGTACAGCATTGTAATGACACTTTATAGCTACTGTAATACTGTATAATACCTCGCAGCCTAACCCTAACCATCCCTATTAGTGCCCAACCCTCATACCCCAACGCCGAACCGAACCAACCCTAACCCTCTCGCCCTCCCCACAAACTAATAGGGTGTATACACGGTGCAATGTACATTCTATTGAATCCCGATTCAATCCAGATACCGTGCCATGTTCACATTCTATTTAGACTATATAGTACAGATCTCTGCTATATACTGTAGTCTTGCCTGCACATTCAATTTTCTATACAAGTTTGATGTCACGGATTGGGATCAAACCGAAAGTGTTCGGTTTCAACTTGATTTTGCGCTAATATAAGCAAAATTGACTAGATATACAAAATTGAAAGGTGTGTACACTTATGGTGCCTATACACTAGGGCGATTGAGTGTGATTCGATATTGCGCTTAGGTTACCCTTGAAGCTCACTGTGCGATAAATCGCATGTAAAGTGCATTTTCCCTCATTCGATAATCACATGCGTCATGTGACCTGAAATCAGGTGATGTCATGAGGTCTGGGCTATCTGGGGGTCTTTAAACTGACAGATCGCACATCGCATTGCGATAAATTGCATGTGTTTAAAACCAAATGCGATCGCACATGCAATGCGATAAATGTATGCAGCACATAATATCTTGAGAAGCGAGATCGGGGGACACATTCCTTGTGCATACAATCGTGTGATTTATCGCACCAATGCAGTCAAAATGGAATGATTGTATGAAATATCTCCTAGTGTATAGGCACCATAAACTTTCTCCCTCCCCAGCCTAACCATAACTTCCCTGCTTGTGCCTAAATCTGCCCCAGCCCCCTTCAACCTTAATTAATGTGTTACTATGTTACATCCCCAGATAGATAATATTTATAAAATTCTATATTATATTTTGTATATAGTCAGAATGACTTGTTTAGAACGGTCCCAGATTTACGTATACAGCTGAATTTTCTATAATTAAATAGTAAGCGCTCTCAGATCTGAGTCCTGCCCTTAGATGCTTCTTCACAGCGAATATACCAGACAGGAGAAATCACCCTTCATCTCCCTGAAAAGCACATTATCTAGTCTGAAGAACGCTGCAATCTTAAACGAGCAACAAGCCCTGGAGATACTGAGACTGTGAGAACGAAACAAGCAGGAAATGTTATTAGTTGTGAAGGTCATTAATGGGAGCCGGTTATGAATCTTCAGGCATAAATCTCCGCTTTGCAATTTTTTACCATTCAAATAATTCTTATTTCCTTTCACATTGTGGCTCACCGACTTCACAGATAGTCCCACATTTACCTCCAAGGGAGAACACACATATTAATATCAGAACGGAGAACAGTAATAACATCTAAAATGTTATCTGCTAATGCCAATCTAGGGAATAGGTTAGTACAATGGGGAACGCACAGGGCTGTCTGACGGTTTTAGAAAAACACCTATTATGTGTGTTGGGGTCATTAAATGGAATCAAGATCGACGGTGGAAAAATGACTTTTTTGTAGGTTTTTGGAATGTGGAAGAAACTGGAGCATCCAGAGGAAACCCACACATACATGGGAGAACATGCAATCTCCAAACAGATTGGGCACTAACACGCTGCCAACATTACCAATTGTTGTGCTACCGTCAGGGCCGGAAACCAAAATCTTGGGTCCCGGTACATTAACCCTTGAGTGCCAACATCTCTATCAGAGATGTGTAAAATGTCCTCTAAAAATGCAGACGTCGCTCACATTTGTTATATAAATTCAAACAATTTGTGCAAAAAAATATTAGATTTCCTATATAATGTAACATTACAGGTCATTATGATGAGTAAAAAAAAAGGTTTGCGTGTATAATTTTCACACCTATTTGATACGCTACTGCCAGTGTCCTCTGGGCTCTTCTAACCCTTAGAGCACTGTTCAGGTGTCACCTTTGACCTCTCTTTTCACCGGGATTTGCACCACCGAGTGTCCCTATCATGAAATAAAGGCTGTATATGAGGAATACTTCACTGTTGTACGTAGTGAAGGTGGCGGCTGTGGAACTTCTAAGACGTCACGTCCATACTTTCACTTGAGGGGCTGGAACGTAGGCTTGAGGGAGTAAGTTGAAGTTTGCCTAGGGTTCCAGGAAGCCTCAACACTGCCCTTGTGATGTCAGCGACATTTGCAGGCCCCATGTGACATCACCTGAAGCGCGGCAGAGTTACAGCTCACCCTCTTACTGCTAAACCAAACAATCGACACAAGAGCTGACAATCCAAACCTTTTCATAAATAATTCATTACGTTTACATAAGGAAAATAGATCATAACAAAACTTCAGCTATCCAAAAGTCCTGACTGTCAAGAACCCTTTTAGATTAATGGAAAGGCCTCTTACATTTGCAAACACAACCCATCTCAAACAAATATTATGTGTTATTGTAATGAGGCGCAGAGAGCTTTTGTGGTCGGGACGCAGGGAACACTCTGGATAAAAGAAAAACTGGCAGGAACTTGGAGACTGTTCTGTGCAACTGGCTGAGATTTCCATCGCAGCGATCACTGCAATAAACTGATAATGAAAACAGAATGTAAAACAGAGGCTAGGAACCCGAGATTCAGACGCTGCTCTCAGCTGTACAAGTCAGTAGGAAGTGTACACATTCCATGTGTAGACGGAACGCGTCGGCGTGATGAGTACAGAACACCAGGGATAAAGTGATGACACTGCATGCTGGCTGCTTGGTGTTACGTGTGGGTGGGCTCCGCCGTTACCGCATATGGATAAATATTATTTGCTTTACTTTAAAAGTGGATTTTTGCTGAATACACAGAAATGTTTACAGCAACCAATCGCTAAAGTGCAGACGCCTTCAAATTCTATTTTAATACAACATATTATATATGGATACGTGCTTAATATAAAAAATTGCATAAACGGGGTTAAAACCAATAATAATAATAATAATAATAATAATAATAATAATAATAATAATAAGCATTACGTGCCAATTTATTCAGCCACAGTACCAAAAGGCATGAAAATATCTATAAAAAGAAGATAAGAGCCAACAGTTCAGAGGTTGACGACGTCCTGTCAGAGCAGGTGAAACGCGTTGGTGGCTCTTTCTTACCTGCTATGGACCATAAAGTTATATGTTCATCTTTTTTCCAAAATCTCAGTTCTCAGTTTGCCCTATGTTTGCTCTAAGCTTGCATTTGGCTAAGACTGGTGAGCAGGGCCGCTGAGAGGAGGGGGGGGGGGGGGGGGGGGGGGGATCGTGTACTTATGACCCAGGCCTGGGCTTGCTGTAGGGGCCCGGCGGGGGCCTTGGCTCAAACCCCCCCCCCTCCCAGGCAGCAGCAGCACACACCTAGCAGCAGCAGCAGCACGGGCTGTGCTGACAGCAGGCTCAGCATCTCACTGACAGCGTGAGAGGTCATGCTGAGCCTGCTGTTAGCACAGCACGTGCTCTAGGTGTGTGCTGCTGCTGAGGGGAACGAAGACGACCATAACACTCCCCCTTGACTAAAGGTTTTTTTCATCCCGCCTAAACATTGTGGGGGCGTGGCCTATTTGCGGGAGGCGACCATGCCTCCCGAGGTTAGGCCACCCCCATACATTTCCCGGGGCCCAGCATACCTCTCGGCGACCCTGCTGGTGACTACCAATAAAGGCCAGTTTTTACTGCTAAGAAGCTCTCATGTGGGTTTATTTACGAAGATGGGAGTTCTATTGAAAGCAGGATGTTGCTATGGGCAACGGATCAGATAATATTTATTATCTTCTAGAAGGTACTAAATAAATTAGAAGAAAGCTTCTTATTGGTTGCTATGGGCAACAGCCCATCTTTAATAGAACTCCCATCTTTGTAAATTGACCCCTCAGAGCTGGATTCAATTGTCATTTACCACCCCGAAAAGGGAGGTAGCCCTGGGCTTTCACATCTGAGGCTATTCAAGTATAGGCCCTTTTTCTTGCACAGTAAATTTGCCACCAACATGCAGTAACCCATAGTTTCCAAGATAACTACCCAGAGCCAGTGCTGTAACAAGTGCTTTCGGTGCCTTGTGCTAACCCCTCCTCCTTTCCGTGTGATGTCACGCTGAAGGGGTGGGGTTACAGGCACCTGGAAAACTAACTACAGCAGTCTCTGGTGTCCAAGCCACTGTAAAGTGCAGTACTGTCACGCTACTGGCTGCCGGGTACCGTTCTGTGCAAGCTAGAAGGGCGGGCAGAGGGGAAGGCGACCAAAAACCCATAAAACCGCTTTAATAATAATAGTAATAATAATAATAATGTAAGTAAGTAATGCTGCAAGACATCAGGGAACAATATACCATAATTGCAATCATAATGGCAATTACTACAATGTCAGATCACCCAATTGTATCATATAAATCACATTTTAACTTTTATTTTTCAGATTTTTTTTTTTTACTCTACATTTCTCATCCCTCAAACAGTCAGTATCCATCTGTCCAATGCCCAGAGCAACAGGAGGCTTTGCGGGATACGATCTGCCAGTAAACCGTATATACTCTGTCCTCTTAGGAGATTTGTAGAACCACAAAATGTTTAGTATAAAGTGGTTTTTGGTAGAATAATGGGCAATATCTATAACCCTCGCTTAATCCCACACCGGGGGAACATTAATTAATCATTAGCAAGACAAAGCACTAATTACTCGGATACAGTAGCCAGGAGAACACAAAATAAGTCGTTTTATAGAAATCGGAAGTAAAGTGAAGTATTGTTAGAATATTGTCCATGTTTTCATTATTTTTAAACGATCGAACATAGGACGTCATACGGTAGAGCGTAGGAAATTATATTTTCCAAATGAATATTTTTTTATGAATAAATTTCAATTAAATACATTTATATAAAATACAACCCTAAATAATGGAGCTACATGCCCTAAAGCTGTACGGAAGCATATACTAGCACATGGGCGTACAGGGAACAGGAGATAGGCAGATTAAATCTGGACCATATAGGGCCATATTTAAATTCCGGGGTACTTGTGTATTATCAGGGCGCCCATTACGTAGTGGTGTATTGAGAATACCAATACAGCTCTATGCTGGCTACGTAAATTACGTAAGTGGCTCTGGAGCCCTAAAAATACACAATGCTTAATATCCCCACTATCCACATCATACCCCCACTATCCACGTCATACCCCCACTATCCACATCGGCGTGGAGTGGACTTTATAAAGTGTGGCGAGCGCGAAGCGTGGCCCTGCAAGGGGACGCAGATACGCGTCCCCTTGCCACGCTTCGGGCTCGGTGGCTCATTGCGCTCTGCACACTTTATAAAGTCAACTCCATGCCGACGTGGCTACTGGGGGTATGACGTGGATAGTGGGGTAAAATGGCTGGTCTATACTCACCCTCCTCCGGCCTGGGCACCGCATTAATCCCCGCTGACTCATGCTGGGATCCATGGTGACTCCCCGGCAGTCGCAGTCAGTCCCCCTACTCCGGCACTCGCCACGGACCCTGTACGCAATTAGTGTAGTGCCACTGGGGGAGCAGGGAAACTATGTGATGCGCCGCCAGTGGCACTATGCTGAATTACGTACAGCATCCGCTGCGAGTGCCAGAGGAGGGGGACTGAACGCTGCCGCCGGGGAGTAACCGTTGCTGCCGCCGGGGAGTCATCGAGGATCGCAACCTGGAGGAGGGCAAGTATAAACCACAGCACCCTGCTGCCACCTGTATTATCACGGCGTCGGCTACGCTGGCAACGTAGCTTAGCCTACATTGAAAACATAGCATAGCCGGGCGCCCTGATAACACACAAGTATCGATTCCATTTTATGAGCAGTATACAAATAACATAGCCAAGTCTGAAAAAAATGGGACCTTGGCCAGCAACGACATTCTGAGCATCTTGCAAACTATTATCTAGTGAATGCTCAGGTAGGACCCCAAGACAGCAAATCCCCCAGAGTAAGAATGCATGGTGAAATACCAGTGACAGATAATACACGAAGAACCAGAATCCAGAAGGATTGTACCTCCAGACATTCCCAAAGTAAATGCCAAATGGTCCCAGAAAGTGAGGGACATTTTGAGGCAGACATCAGAAGCTCTTCCATCAAGTAGGTTATATGTAAAATAAATAGTTGAATCTGCTGGAAGTGAATGAGGCAGTAGATACATGGGGCAACCAAGGGCTCTACTCCATTCATCGTCAGAGAGGGTACCCACCTCCACTTCCCAGCTCTGTTGTAGACAAGGTAGAGAAGAAGCATGGTGATTGGGCATTAAAAAGGAGTATAAACAGGGAAGAGTATCACAGAGGTATAACTGGCTAATCATGGTAATTCCTTTACTACCCCACACCTTCCTAGGATAGAGTAAGGAAAGTTCCTTCAACAGCCGGGATTCCCACAAGGAAGTGTCCAGGTCAAAATTTTCGAAGCCTGGAATCAGTAAAGCAAAAATGTCACCTAACAGTTCCTGCAGTGGCGTATGGCCCACTGATACCTGGAAAACGAATTGCGAAGGAAGGGAATCTCGAGAACCGGCCTGCGCTCATTGCTGCCAACTGAGCCGCAAAGTAATAGTATTGAAATGAATGGACTGTCAGGAGGGCGTCCCCTAAGGGATAGAACAGAGGACTTATTCCAGTTAATAGTTTAGACCAGAATATTTACCAAATGTACTTGTAAAACCATGGGAATGGCAACCGTATAATCATGAAGACAGAGGAACATGTCGCAAAACTATTGTATCAACCCGATAGCCCAACGAAAGGCCGGCAATATCAGGATGCCTACGCTGTAGACATGCCAACAGCTCAATAGCCAAATCAAAAAGGGCCGAGGATAAAGGACACCTCTGTCTAGTACCCCTGGACAATGAAAATGGGGAGGGAAAACTCAAGCAAAGTCTCTTCAACGTTTCTTTTTTGCGTTTGTATCTTTGATTTTTCAGTTGGTCTTGGCGACGGCTTTCTACTTGCAGTCAACTGCAACTTCTCAGATAAGCCATCCATGCTGAACTAGGCCCATAATACAAGAACTTGGAAAACAATCGATACCCAAGACCCTTTACTGCCACAAACTGTACCAATAAGCAAAGAGATATCAGAATTACCCCAAGTCATAGAGGCCATGGCCAATGTGCATTTCATCCCCGCACAGAACATCACAAAGATGTTGCACCAAGTTTGCTAGCAAATCCGCATAGAAAAGATGGCAGCTCTGACTTTATATGCTCCAGGCACACAATGGTGTTTAATAAAATGCTTTGAACACCTGCACAGCCCTTTCTGTCATTCTATTCCCTGCAGAGATGTCACCTGGCGGTTTTATTCCAGTCGCCATACTGTCCTTCACTTGGGCTAGTACAAGACAATGTGATCAAACGAGACACCGAGTCCAATCTGTAATTGTCCCTAACTTAATTCAGCCTCTGTTCCTAATGGTAAATGTCCGATGAGTCAGTCTAGACCGTGCCACACATTAAGCCAGAACTTTCTCACATCCATTTGGCAAATAATTCTGCGCTGCTCAGAAGGGTAAAACGCTTCCTATTTACAGTAAATGATTTAATTAGGGAGGTGAAAGTGTGACGTTTGTGCTGTCCAGTCTGACATGTCAGGCCCCGGATGTGCACTCAATGATGCCACTTACTGCACTCTGCTTAATTTCACCTGACTTGGTACTAGGAGGCGGTGAGAGGAAGAGTGAAGCCAAGAGCTGTGTATTGATATGTCAGCATTTGGTGATACAGACAGCATCGCTTGTCAGGCATAAAGTGTGTGGGGGGGGGGGGGGGTGATAAAGTGACTGCAATATCATCATTTAATCATCTACAAACCACCGAGAGGTTCATAAACAGGTAACAAAATGCGCATTCCAGAGACTTATTTTTCGCTTCCCAGAAACGTGCAGAATAAAGATATAAAAATACTCTAAAGAGAACATGCACAAGTTTCACATCTGATCAGAAAGCCATGACACAATACCCCATGACAAATCGGATTAAAACCAAATGATGCCCTATGCACAGCCCAACAATGATGTCCCATACCAGTGTCAAATGCAGGATTTTTAGAGGGGGGTTTCCAAATGTAATCCAAAATCTCCCACTCTGCAGCGCATTGGAGTAAGTACGGGAGTCTGGGGGAGCAGTAGCAGCTCTGAAAATTGGTCTTTTTATACACTGGATACTGTGTGGTATACAGAATTAATATATATATATATATATATATATATATATATATATATATTAACATTACAGATGGGCTGTTTTGAACATTTAAATAAGATAAGTGGTCAGAAAAAGGTTAAATATATCATAATAAATACACAAACATAAATAGAACCAGTACTGCACTTTCTAAACTCACAATCTCCCACTTCATGGTAAGGCTCCAGTCTCTTCCTCCTGAGATGGTTGAGGGCTCAGGTCCACACATACAGTAAATGTGGTAGAAGAAGCTGGTACACTGGGCATGTGCTGCAGCTCTACTCTGTCCCTTACACTGCATGGTGTGGTGGCAGCTCTATTGATAATATTATATACCAGTGCTATTGTTGTCAGAATTTAAGGCACTTGCCAAGAGGAGGGGGGTTTACGGGCAACAACCCCTTAATTGCTTAACAGCATTGAAGGCCCGGGGCAAAGGAATGCATTGGAGTTCATACGGACCCATTCACAGGGATAAATAAGTAGCACATAACTTACTCCTTTTGTGGTCCTGCACTGTCTCTCCACATGCTTCCATACAGTGTCTGGCTGTGAGCACTCTGATTGGTCGATAGCCTTAGCCATCCACTAATCAGCATGAGGGAAGCCTTTCAGTGACTTTCTGCAGCCTGGAAGGCAGACGCTCAATAAGTAAATATCCCTCAGGTGCATGACAGGGTGGGGTAATACAGAGTAAGGAAGAACACATGGTTTCCCCCAGCACACTGAATGTTACCAGTAACCAGATTAAAATACTACCGATACTAGAATTCGGAGATCTTGGTTACTTATATTTGCGCAAATATATGAATAAGCCCCAAAGCTGTTTTCAAGGCTTCTTTGTCTTTTGGAAAATCATATTGCTATGTCCGGATGTGGGGAGCAGCACCCCAAAAATCAGCATAAGCCAGAAAGCCCAGAGCACCACACCAGTTAACAAACAAAAGTGTTAATAAATACAAGTGTTAAGAAGTCAAAGCTATACTGAAGGGGTCTTGCGCTGCGGTTCACATTTATATTGTTGATAGATTAGACGTACTATGTGTTTTTTGTCTCCTTTCCCCCCCTCACCTTCCTCCCTTTATCTTATTTCTATTTGTTTTGTTCTTTGTACTTGATTTAATGATTTCTAGATTATGTGACATTTTCTCAAGGTCTATCGTTGTTTTATCTTATTATTCATTGGATGTTACATATACCTCCCATCCATTTGATACACTTTATTGCCTACGTTTTCTAGGAGACCACTCGAGAGATTCACTACTGAGGTCATAATGAGACTCACGTCTCTCCTTTTATTATTATCTTGATGTATTCTTTCTTTTTCGATTTTTTACATGTCATGCTTTGAGTTCATTTACACCTTGGTATGTGACAGGTTTCTTTACCAGATGTCGTTCAATGCTGTATATTTCTCTTCTTTTATTCCAAATAAAATGTCTTCTAAAAAAAAAAAAAAAAAAAGATGCTGAAGCTATTTACAAAAAGTGATGCAATAATGAATGTAAAGGTGCTGCCCATACACTAGTGAGATTTGATCAAATAAGATAACCTTTGTCATTGTTAAAAGAAGCAACAAAATTACAATCCAGGTCAATTTAACCATTTTTGAAGGCCTGGGTCAAAGGAATGCATTGGGGCTCATACAGACCCATTTACAGAGATTTCACCAGATCCCAATGGATCCGATGTGTGGTCCAGTGTGCATCGAACCTGAGGCGGAGGTCGGACCTGCTGCCCGTTTGACCTCTGATTCGGCCCATCTGGCGGCGATGGGGAACCGGGTCACATGTGATCCAGCTGCCCGACAAGGTCCCAGGCGGCTCAGGGGGGGGAAGGGGGAATCGGATGGCCCATCCACTGCTGCAATACATGTAATAATGTGCTACATTAGAGTCATCCAGCCACACCAATCCAGGGGCACCGCCCCCCCCCTACCCATGTTACACCAATATGGTTCTATAAGTAACTAGCACAGAGCCACAGGATAATGACTCTACTCTAGAGCGGTCTACCATGAAGCAACCCCATAAAGGCTCTATGTGTCACGACAAGCACCTACCCCTAATGCAAGCTCCCTTCTGCCTCACACAACAGTCCAATCAGATGCTCAGTTAGTTTGGTGATATCACTCAGGTGCATGAGAGGGCGGGGTGGTACTGAGTAACAGAAAAATACATGGTTTCCCTCAGCACACTGAATGATATACGGGGGGAAACCATGTCTTTTTCCTTACTCAGTAGTCGCACATGACCCCCTTGAAGTCATCCGGTAGCTTCCCGGTGGCAAGATCGCATACGATACACCGTATGTGGTCCTTTTGCTTGCGATGTATCACATGTCATCCCAGCAAATGCTGCAGGATCCGAAAAACCCTACGCGCAGGACTTGCAATCTCCAGTCCGATCCGATGTGCATGAGACCGCGCATCGGAAGTGAGACAAAACACATTCGATTTGCCACTTTTCTCAGCCCAATCCATCAAAATCGGGTGTAGACAGCGCAAATCGTATAAGAGTACGGCCAGTCTAACCCCTCTCTATACTACATAGCCCTAACCCCCCCTCCAGCAGCCTAACCCTCTCTCTAATGTCTAAAGCTGGCCATACACTACTGAGATGTATCGTAGCAGTGTATGGCCATCTGACACCCTTGAGCCACCCTGTATACATCATATGCGGTGATTTATCGCATGTGACCAGTGACGTAACTGTAAATTTTGCTCCCCCTGTCAAAGAAATTGTGCCCCCCCCCCCCATAAAACATGACAATGGTGCAGACTGGTTACCTGGGCCACTGTGCGCCACCATATGTAGTGCTGCAGCTCCCCAGGAGTGACGTGCGCCCATGCAGCATAACAGGGAGGACATCCCGTCCGCTGACATACTGTAGCTTTCCTTCACCAGCCTCAGCTTCCAAGGACTAACCGGGGATACTAGCGGAAGTGTGTGCGGGTAATGACACCCCCAGGTGCAGAGGAGGCGAAGAATCTGGGGTACGCAGCTACAGTACACAGCCACCGCCGCCCACTACTACTGAGTGACAGCAAACTGTGTATTCGTACAGGACAGCAGGTATTTTTCAGTGCTCCCTGAGACTGCTGGCTCCCCCAAGCCACAGCTGGGGCTGCCACACCATAGTTACGCCACTGCATGTGACCCAGTTTCCCGCCGCTGGGTCCAACTTTGGTCCAATGTGCACGGGGCCGCGCATTGGATCCAATTTGTGCCGATTTTTCATCCCAATCCATCAGGACTGGGTCAAATCGGCCCAAATGACACAAACCTTTCTTCCAGTGGCCTTACCCCATGAGCCTGACCTGCAGCCTATCCCTAACCCTACCCCTAGTGCCTAACCCCGGTTGACGGACTACATCATAACCATCAACATTACGAATGCCCTCATTCTGACTATATTCTGTGTGACAATGTCGTCTCTCTATTGTAAGAACAACAGTTCTATTTATTCCGGAAATTGTTTCGTAACTCCCCCATCCTCTAACATGAAAGGGAAAATCTAAGTTCCAAATGTCAAATAATATCCAGCTAGAATGCATACAGCCTCTAATACAGACGTGACGTTATCTTTTGGGGGGGGGGGGGGTCTTTATAAAATCTCATCTTTATTTGCTGAACATGGGATGTGAGGTTGGACGGCGAAACGGTTTTCAAACCTATATTTCCTATCTTCCCGACGTGGCTGATGGTGAATGGTAATCCACAATGTAAGAGGAATAATCAGCTCACTCAGGCAGAGTTATTATAATGACTGCTGTGACTTCAGGGACAGGAAAACTATTTTAACAGAACTCAACGGAACTAATTGGGAGGCTGAGGAGGAGTCGCAGAGACAGGCTCACGGCACAGACATGTGTACGGATCTATAAAATGACATTTCACTGGGACTCTGCCAACGTAGTAAGAAGGGAAGGCGGCGCTGCGACGGTTACGGACATGAAGGCTATTGAGCAGAATAATGACAGTATATACTATTCAGTCCGAATGACCAGCATATTGTACGAACAATGGACAGTATGGGGGAAATTTACTAAAGGAAATTTGTAAAAAAATAGGTGTATTTGTATCCAGAAATACACTTATTTTTTACATTAACTATGCCGAAATTACGGCAATTCGTAGTCATATTGATGTGCTATCAATACGAATATGAATTGCTGTATTTTCGGTATAGTAAATGTCAAAAATAAGTGTATTTCTGGATACAAATACACCTATTTATTACAAATTTCCTTTAGTAAATTTCCCCCTCTATACCTTATTATACCAGCAGAACCCAATGCATTATATCAGTAAGGCATAGCATATCATAACAGTAGTGCCCAGTGCCACAACTGTATCTACCCATACAGCTTAGCAAATCAATGCAGTGGTGTCTGACACATGATGCCAATAGTACCCAATGGGTTATACAGTGCCTGACACAGCGCACCAGCAGTCCCGACGCAGCGCACCAGAATGCCCGATGCATCTCACTAGTAGGCCCCGATGCAGTGCACCAGCAGGCCCCGACACAGCACACCAGAATGCCCGATGCATCTCACTAGTAGGCCCCGATGCAGTGCACCAGCAGGCCCCGACGTAGCGCACCAGCAGTCCCGACGCAGTGCACCAGAATGCCCGATGCATCTCACTAGTAGGCCCCGATGCAGCGCACCAGCAGGCCCCAACGCAGTGCACCAGAATGCCCAATGCATCTCACCAGCAGGCCCCGACGCAGCACACCAGCAGGCACCGACGCAGCGCACCAGCAGGCCCCGACGCAGCGCACCAGCAGGCCCCGACGCAGCGCATCAGTAGTCCCTGATGCATCGAATTAGTGCAACACGTTGGCGTGTTGAGTCTATAAAGTGTTGCGAGCGTAGCGAGCCACAAGTGTGGTGAGTGCAGCGAGGTGACGCGGATTACTTGACGTGTATTCCACGTCTGCTCGCCACGCTTCAGGAACGCTGATATCACATTTGGGAGAATCGGGGCCTGGGTCCACAGCTCAGCTCTATCAGCATGGTAAACCAGGTATGGGGGGGTTACCCGAAAGAGTCTTGCTGCATCTCCTAAAAACTTCAGACTCCCAAATATGTTCCTCCCAGAATCCAGGCCCTCAACCTATGTCTCCAACCATTTACACATTGCTTTGTTAACCCAGACTGTAATCAGGGTACTGTAGATCTAAGCTGCGCACTTGCCAGGGTACAGATAGTTTAGATCGCCGCCTCAAGCTTGCGGTCTGAAGGGTCCTTGAGAGAAGTAGCCCCCGGAACAGGGTCTTCTAGGCTCAGCTCTGCCCGACGGATGAGCGCTTGGAGGGGTGGGTGAAAGGCATCATAATAATAATACTACAATTATTCCTACAGTACCAAGGACAAGGTACTAATAACAGCAGGTGACCAATAAACAATAATATCATCTTGTTTACCATCATCCTATTTAAATAAAGACTTTGGATGAATAATTTATTATAATATATTGTGTTAATATATTACAATGAATTATTCATCCTGTGTCATCATTTAAGAAACAAGTAAACAAGATGACATTGTTGGTTATTGTTCACCTGCTACATTAATAGCACCTTGAATTTGGCATAGAGCAGGGGACCCAGGGGTGTGTGTATGCTTTTTCCACTGTGTGGTCTGTTCGTAGCCCAAGGCTTACTCGGTGGCAGGGCTGCCATTAGAAATTGAGGGGACCAGGACTGACATAATAGGCAGGGCCCCCCTTCCTTTTCTCAAACACCTGGAATGTCTGGTGAGACCTCCGGTGTCTCTAACACTGGTTGCACCTCTACATCAGTGATTTTCAACCTTTTAACATTTGTTTAAGATTTTAAAATTGCCAAGGCACACCATGGGATCCTCACAGGGCAAAAACACATTGACCCACACAGGAAAAAAAAAAAACCTATTGGCCCCCATATAAAAAAAAAATAAATAAAAAAAAAAATCACATTGGTCCCCACAGGAAACAAAAATAAAATGTATTGGCCCTTTACATGAGAAGAAGAGACCAGTATGTTATGTATATTAGACAGTGAGTGAATAAAGAAAGTGTGTCATCTATGGTCCTGCTAGGAGGAGGAGACAGTCACAGAAGCGATATTGAGGACTTTCAATTAACGGATTTAAAATTGCAGGGGAGGAGAGGTGCCCCCCAGGCAGCAGGAGCCCAGTGGAAGAGGACTCCATTGTCTCCCAGAGTTATGACTCTGTGCTTAACATTCTGTTTGTACCCCAGTGGTGTAACAATAGCCCCGCAGACCCTGTGGTAGCGGGGAGGTGCTGTATAAGTGCGGACGCCGGGGGGTCTGCGAGGCTATTGTAATGCCGCTGCTGTGTCTGTGCTGCGGCCGGGACCCGCAAATTTACGTCTCCCCACCTGGCACTGGCGTCTGCTGAAATCAAAATGGACCATCGAAAATGTCCGCCCCCATACAGCAGACAGTTCTCTGAAACATCTTGTGATGGTCTGTTTTCATACCAGCAGAAGCCAGGAGGGGAGCCAGGACCCGCAGACAAAATCTGCGGGTCCCTGGCACGGAAGCACAGCGGAGGGTAAGGGTGGTGGGGGGTTTGTTAACTTTCCTGGGGGGGGGGGGGGGGGTGCGGTGCCGAAATTTTAGGCGGGGGAGGCGCAGTTTTGATAGTTGCCAACTGGCATACCCCCTATATCATTACCGATGAGCGCTCTGCCGGATCGTTAATGATAACCCCTGTTGTCAGAACATGCAGTCAAATCTGACGATATTGGCAGTGATTGTTTGGCAACACAGTAGTAGTAGTAGTACGTTTATTTATAAGGCGCCGCAAAGTGTCCGCAGCGCCGTACATAGCAAACAAAAAACAAATTACAAGGTAACGTACAGGGTGTGTTGAAAAATACAGTATAAATAGGGGTATAGCTGGTAGAACTAAAATCAGCATCAGTTCAGAAGTAGGTGTCAAAATTGTCGAGGAGACTGAAGATGAAGTAGAGGAAGAGAAGAACAGGACAGGAGCACAGGTGAGGTAAAGAGGTCAGACAGGACAGTCCTGCAATCCACTTGGGCTGGGAACGGAGGATAGAATATTTGCAGAACCAGGGTAAAGATTGGGATGGGTGGAAACAGGGACTCTGTACTCTACAGAAAAGGTGGCACAATACTATTGCACGGTGCCAAGTTCCAACCCAGGACTACAAAGCCGCGCTGGCATACAGAGCCCATCAGCTAACACTAGTGCGCCAGCCTCCTAACGATCTCACAGCAGGTTCCATTATTTAATCGTTTATTAAATGTAAGGCTGGCAGAGGCTGAACAGATCATTTTAATAAACATTCGTCAGCCGAAGCCAGCCTGAGCCTAACAATAGCCTCAGACAGGCCAGACTTCAGGAAAGTGGCAGCACTGCCAGTGCCGGCTTGGCATGTCAGTGTGGGAAGGAAAACATTCAGTGCACTGGCATGTTGGAATATTAGGGTAGAGGAAATGAGCGAGGCTTTATCGCACAGCAGGTCTACATGTCAGGAACCAACAGTCACTATGCCAGGAAACTGGGAAATTCATCAGCTGCATCAAGCGTTTAACTGCCACAGTAGCCTGGTCGTATGCAAATTGCCAGGCTTGTGGTAAGCATTTGTTCTCCAGTTGCAGGCAGCCTATAATTGAGTTGGCTGTCACAGGCAATGCCTGCATCATACTTGCCTACTTTTATTGTCGCCTCTCTGGGAGAAGTCCGGGCCCCTGAGAAGCAACACATCAGGCAGGAGGGGACAATGCTGACATCACTAGGCCCCGCCCTCATACCCCCAAAAAACCACAGGGATACTGTGGCCCGCGGAGTGGGGACGGGGCTTAAATTACGCGAAATGCTGCTATTCGCGTCATTTTTGCCCTACCCCCTCTCTGCTGACCCCCAAATTCCGGTAATTGAATCAGGAAGGGATGTGGCAGCAAGCAGAAAACTTGCCAAACGTAAGATCCCAGGGGGCCGGGAGGTAGACCCAATTTTCGGGAGCCTCCTGGCCACTTCGAGAGGGAAGGTAAGCCTGTCCTGCACCCTCCCATAGGGTTACAGAAAGGTGGATCCTCAGGATGCCCGCTCATATCACACAATGAAACTGCACTCAAGAGCACAGCCAATGTCGTTGGCACCCCCCCATAGGGTTACAGAATGTCAGTCATGATGTATGACTTGGGGCACTGCTAGTGACATCGCAGTGGCAAAAAAATTGTATTATTATTGTGCTTTATAATAAATGTTAAGCTGGGTGCACACTGGGCGATATATCATTACCAATATGCACTATACCGATACTGACATCGGTCAGTGTGTACTGCACCACCGATATACTCCCAAGGCTTGGACCTTTTTCAGAACGGATGTGCCTCTGGCAAGTCCCACTCCTACGTTGAGCAAAGTTGAGTGGTACAGTATGCCAAAACCCAGGCTACTGCTGTGATAACTCTGGTCATAGCTCTGTGAAAAGGATTCATCCGAGTTCATGACACAGGAATCCAACCTGGCTATCGTGCAGGGTTGGTCCAAAGAATGACCCAGATTAAGGAGCTGTGGGAGAGCATAAGGAGATCCTTGGCGGATCTGCAGCAACAACACACATCCGGGGGAGGGGCCAGTGATGTCAGGGGGAGGAGATAGAGTTTCAGTGCAACCGAGACTCCAAGCTGCTATTACACCCATGTGAAGATATAAACGGCTCCAACTGTAAAATAATCGTTGGAGCAGCAGTGGAAAGCGGCCAGTCCCTGGTCTGACCTGGTTTGAAACGGTGTTCCAAGTCTTAGGTCAGACCCAGGACTTATGTGGTATATATGAATTAGTATGTGCTGATGGGTCCTTCCACTGGCAGTAAATAAAAACTATTTTACATATTGGCCCATATTCTAGTTCACTCGCAAAGGCAAATTCCTTCTCAAATGGACAAAACCATCTAACTCTCTCTGCGCAAGTTACAGTACATCTGCCCCCCCCCGCAGTGCACATGGTTTTGTCCACTTGAGATGGAATTTGCCTTTGCAAAGGAGAATAAGGTCCATTGTCTGTTGAAGTGAAATTTTTTTTTTAATTTAATTCAATTCAATTGTTTCATGGGTGCACATCACTAGAGGATTTCAATTGTGCTGCCTTATGAGCACATATGGTGCGGGCACTGAGATTTCTGTTTGCAGCCCCTGCACAGCTGGCAAGCAGAAATTTGGAAAAAAAAAAAAAAAGTCCTTTTTGGGCGCACTTTGATTGGATTTATCTGGAACTTCCAGGTGTGATCAGCGCAATAATACAGTGGGTGGGCAAACAATTGCATACCGTTCCTGTCTAAAGTGATGGGTATATGCACATATATGCCCCCATTAAACAATAGAATCTCACCCATAGTAGTATTTGCTAGCTTTACAATGAAGAAATCTCCAACAGAATTACAGAAAGAAAGATCTCGAAAGAAAGAAAGAAATCTCGAAAGAAAGAGAAAAATCGCGAAAGAAAGAAATCTCGAAAGAAAGACGAACAGGTTCCCTAGAAATGAAATTGTTCTTTTTGTCTAATTATTTCATTTATTTTTCCTGCATCGTTACTCAGATGATAAACAGCACAAGTGTTAGGACCGTGCTATTTAGTGTCACATGAAATAACTTCCTTTGACTGCATCTTAATCAAACAGCTATTTTTAAGGCAGTCAGAGCACTCCCCAGTATATCACATGGGAAATGTATCTTCTGTCCTTTTCTTGCGTCTTTAAATTGACTTGATAATTACAAGTACATGTCTCTGGCACTGAGCATTTAATAACAGTTATTTATTTAGCGCGCCCTTGTTCCGCAGCACTTCCGAGAATATTTCAGCCCTAATCTATATTCCCTATTGCATTGGCACATTAGGACCAAGAGGGAACCTGACCACACACACACACACACACACACACACACACACACACACACACACACACACACACACACACGGTACATACAAACTCCACACAGAGAGATTTAGTCAGGATTTGAACAAATAATATCAGGGCTGTGAGGCAATATTTCTAACTAGTACTAACCATGATGACCAAGACCAATATCTGAATGCATTGCCTGCTAGCAAGTTCAGAATGCAGTTTTGGGCAGCAACTCACTGCCACCACCATGCCCCTACCAGTACAATGTCCATTGCATTCCTTTTTGGAATAGTTACAACTTAACACCTAGTGGTGAATGTACTGTCAGAGGCCTGCAAGTTGGTAGGAGCATAGTGGAGTTGAGCAGGTGATAGAATATAGGCAGCAGACAATTTAAGGCATCAATCTCTCTTGAGCGAAGTACTGTAAAGTTGTACAGCACTGTGACACTCCAAAAACGCAGTGACAGGCTTGGGCATATGCAGACCCTCGTATAGATCCAAGTAAACAATATGCACCTGCAGTCTAATCAATCTGGCCTTTAAGTCTGGTGACTCAGACAATTGATGTTATTGAGTCTGATGAGTCATGCACAACACCACTCAGTGAGCAGCATCGAACCATTTAATATGCCAACAAATTAAAACAGAATAGCCAGCATTGGCTAGTTCCTGGTGAGTCTGCCAACCTGATTTTGACCCTTTAAAACATTACACAGGCTCACTGATGAATAAGCAGCACAGGCTACTTTTACCCTATAGTATAGCCACACATAATATTTAATCCTCAGAAGCAAATTTAAACACAATCAGATTTTTCCCAGACTTCCTACACTCAGACAATTCTATTATAAATAAGCGAATGTTTATATGCCAAGGAAAATGACATTCTTCTTAAAGCTACTGTAACAGTAATTATGCCAGAAGCAGCGATTCCTATAAAATCCCTATAGAGACGTAATTTACGTCAGATTCTATCATTTTCTAGGATACAATAGAGGATAAATTTACCCCTAAGCAATATTAATTAACAATATTGTTCATTTTGGCCATTCTGATCGATAACGTTTAAAATATTGCTGAGTGTTTGCACTCAATATTGTTAATAACGGGGGTCCCTGACTACCACACATTGGGGCAGATGTACTAAGCTTGAAAAGTGATAAAATAGAGAGTGATAAACCACCAGCCAATCAGTTGCTATCTGTCATGTCAAAGGCTGTGTTTGAAAAAGGACAGGTAGGAGCTGATTGGCTGGTGGTTTATCACTCCCCATTTTATCACTTTTCAACTTTTTTGTAACGACCTCCAATCGTTTACAATATCATTCAGTGTGTATGCGCTGTATCGCTTGCCCGATCGGGATTACTGTTTATAGATATTAGCTACAGATCGCGTCTAGCGTGTACGGGCCTTTATTGAGAGAGAGGTAGAAAGTAACAAGTGTCATTTTCTAGCACAGCCTGTAAACGGACAGGAGATGATTGGCTGGTACTTTTTCTCTCAATAAGTTTTGTTAAATATCCCACATTGAACGCTGTAGGACATGAGTTTAGTAATACAAACTTCAGACACCTGTTGGGATTATTGATAAAATCCAGGTTCAATATCTGTCTGAAGTAACAATGTCTTTAATCCTTCTTTAATGGACAAAACCATGTTGCACTGCAGGTGGGGCAGATGTAACATGTGCATAGAGAGTACATTTGTGTGAGCTATATTGTTTCTGTGCAGGGTAAATACTGGCTGCTTTATTTTTACACTGCCATTTAGATTTCAGTTGGAAGTACACCCCCCACCCAAATGTAACTCTCTCTGCACATGTTACATCAGCCCCACCTGCAGTGCACATGGTTTTGTCCATTAAAGAATGAGTTTGCTTTTGCAAACCAACCTGAATCACCCCTATAGAGCAACCAGACACCTACATACTGTATAATACCAATTTCAGACAGAAAAGTCTGAAAATCCCGGCAAATACACAGCATTTGAGATGTCGAGTCATTTTGCCGGGAGTAGCCTGACCCCCCTTCACACAGAAGAACAAATTACCGAGTTAAAAATTTCTACCCAGTAATTTGCTGAATAAAACGGGTATTCTGTGTGAAAGGGTCAACATGGGTCATAAATCCCGTGTCCTCGACCCTGGTCAATTCCAGGGTCGGAAGCATGGGATTTACGACACGGGTGTGCCCTTTCACACAGAAAAAGGACCCGTGTTATTCCCGAAATTACCGGGTGGAACTGCTTCACCCGGTAATTTTGTTTTTTGTCTGAAAGGGGTATAAGTGAGAGTTTAATGGAAGGATGCAGAAATCTGACAGATTGGGAGGACACAGATCGCAGTCATTTATCACAGATGAAAGTTATTAACAGGACTATTAAAAATGATACTGTAATAGAATTGTTCAAGAAATGTTCTCTCATTGAGATCTGGGACCCTCTATTTACTAACCAGGGAAATACAGCGTTCAGCAGATTGTCATCTAGTGAGGACGCCGAAATCCTGCCGCAGGACAACGTCACAAAGGGCCCAGTTTAGCCATAAAACCAATAACTATAAATATCACTTGTCACTCACCAGGGGGTTCCGCAGCTGACAGACAAATACAACAGGTGGTGGGAGCTGTCATGACAGAAGAATTGATGAATGTATCGGTGTATCAATGTGTAACAATGTAACAAGCCGGGAATGAACCTGCCGGTGACGTCACCGGACGCCTGATCCGTGCACATTAAACATTTACTAGGAGTGTAACAGGAGAGCCGGCTGTTCAGAGTCACTGGGGCTTCTCCCTCCCACTGGGGGGACCCTCCCCACAAATAAATACACACACACACACACACACACACACACACACACACACACACACACACAATGCTTCTAATTAATACTGCTTTCACATTGCAAAAACCTGCTTTCAACCCGTTTTTCTAAACGTGTCTTAAAACTGGTCAAAAGCCAGTTAAACCCCTTTCATATTGCATGATGTAAAGGTATATTGCAGTTTAAATACCGTTTTGTACCTTTCAGATTCAACCCGTTTCACCCATAGAAAGCCATACAATGTCATTTTAAATGTTTTTTTTTCTGCTTGTGGGCGGGGATCAAGTGTGGTTATCATTTGTAGCAAATACCGTTTCTGAGCTGTTCAGACTGCAGGGAAAACGGCTCAGAAACGTGTAGGATCCTGCTTTTAACACGTGTCAAAATGCCGGTTTTCTGTAACCGGTAAATTGACAATGTAGCTTTCACATTGCAGCTGGAACCGTTTTAAAGCACTAAAAAAACGGCAATATACCGTGTTACAGCTGCAATGTGAAAGGGGTATTGCACTCTGCCCATATATTATTAGGTTGATAAAATTCACTAATAGGTCGACATGAAGAAGGTCAACACTGGAAAAAAGGTAGACAAGAGTTTTTCAGGTTTTTTGAGTGTCAATGTTGACACCTCAGTACTTGGACCCAAATTTATATACCGTGTTGCTCGCTACTTTACCGTTCCCAATTGGATGGTATAGTATGAAAGTGGGGAAAAAAAATCCACAAAAACTCATGTCAACCATTTGACCACGTCGACCACATATATGTCCACCATATGGTCTTGAACTTTTGATTGACAACTTAGACATTGTCCATCAGACATCCGGATACCCTACTCTTCCACATTTTTGGGCTAGGCCCGCAGGCATGTGTAAACTGTGGCCCTCCAGCTGTTGTGAGACTACACATCCCAGCATGCCTTGCAATAGTATCAGCATTCCCTAATTACAAAACTGTGGCAAGGCATGATGGGACCTGTAGTTTCACAACAGCTGGAGGGCCATAATTTGGACATGCCTGGCTAGGGGTAAATTTACTAACATGCAACCAACCAGATTCTACTTCTTATTTAGCACAATCTATATGATACTAGATAGAATTTAATTGGTTGCTATGGGCAACATCCCATCTTCAATAAAACTCCCGTCTTAAGCTGTGTACACACGGGGGAGATAGGGGCTGAAATCGCTGGAAATATGGTCGCAGGCGACCATATTGCCAGTGATGGGAGTGTGCCCCGGCGATAAATCACCAGGTGCGCGCTCCCGTTTTCAGCCCCATTCTAATCGCTGGTGGCAGGTGCTTGCTGATTACCTCTGCGGCACCGCCTGGCAGAGGTTTCTTTTCATCAGCGACCATCTCCGGTTGCTGATGAAAAGGAGACACTGAGCAATATATCTCCCCCGTGTGTTCGGAGCTTTAGTAACTTTACCCCCTTATGCTGTTTACCGAGCTATGACATAATAATATATCATTCCTCCCAATCACCTTTCTTATCCATTAACCTGTTCAAAACAGGTGCTGGCAATCATGCAGTAAGAGGGAAGTCCAGGAACAGAGCATTGTGTCCCTCCTGGAGAGGGTCATGTTGGGAGGTATGATATATAGTATTATATACCAATGCGATATACAGGATTTCTACACCACATTGTTAATTTTTGGAACTCTCATAAATACAAAATTGCAATATTAAAATCAAACAAATATTTAGCTAAATAAAAGCATACCTCCCAACATGACCCATGCCAGGAGGGACAAAATGCTCTGCTTCTGGACTTTCCTCTTAATGTATGATTGCCATAACCTGTTTTTGAACAGGTTAACTAATAAGAAAGGTGCTTCACCACCAGGGCCGTTTCTAGACAATTTAGCTCCCAGGGCGAAGAAAAAAAAATGCGCCCCCCCCCCCCCCCAATACATAACAGGGAATAGAAGAAATTGCGCGCGCCTCCGGCGCGCGCCGAAATAGGGGGTGTGGCTTAATTTAAAATGGGGGTGTGGTTTAATATAAAGGCGTGGCCTAGCAGGAAAACAATTACCTTACATCACACTTTTGCGACCTGCATGACCAGACATTGGTTACTGCAGGAGTTGTCATTGTCCTCCCGCACTTAAGTTGGCGGGCTGAAGGCCACATAGTGACATAAAAAATATAAAGGCCCACACAGTGACCTAGCACGCCTCACAGATCAAGGCCAAACAATGACAGGCTACTTAAATCATTATACACTATTTATCCATGATGCCAATTACACGTGACACCGCACACTGTGATGACAAAGACACATTACATCGCACACCGTGATGACAAGTACACATTATGCCGCACACTGTAATGCCAATTACATATTACGCCGCACACCGTGATAAAAATTACACATTTTTGTTGCACACCATGATGACAATTACACATTATGTCGCATACCATGATGCCCATTAGACCCCACACTGTGATGCCCATTACACCCCACACTGGGATGGCAATTACGCAATACTCCCCACACCGTAACGCCCATTACACATTATGCCCCACGACCCGCTGCTGCACAACTGATGCCGTTTACTAATATGCCCCCACAGTGCCAGATATGCCCCACAGTGCCACACATATATGCCCCCACAGTGACAGCTATGCCCCCACAGTGCCACACATATGCCCCACAGTGCCAAATATGCCCCCACAGGGCCAAATATGCCCCCACAGGTATGCCCTCACAGTGCCAAATATGCCCCCACAGTGCCACACATATATGCCCCCACAGTGCCACACATATATGCCCCCACAGTGCTGGATATGCCCCCCACAGTGCCACACATATATGCCCCCACAGTGACAGCTATTCCACCAAAGGCCACACATATGCCCCCACAGTGCCACACATATATCCCCCACAGTGACAGCTATGCCCCAACAGTGCCAAATATGCCCCACAGTGCCACACATATATGCCCCCACAGTGCTGGATATGCCCCCCACAGCGCCACACATATATGCCCCCACAGTGACAGCTATTCCCAAACAGTGCCACACATATATGCCCCCAGTTACAGCTATGCCCCAACAGTGCCAAATATGCCCCACAGTGCCACAGATATATGCCCCCACAGTGCCAATAATGCCCCCACAGTGCCACAGTAATATATGCCCCCACAGTGCCACAGATATATGCCCCCACAGTGCCACAGATATATGCCCCCACTTTGCCACAGATATATGCCCCCACAGTGCCAAATATGCCCCCACAGTGCCACAGATATATGCCCCCACAGTGCCAAATATGCCCCCCCACAGTGCCAAATATGCCCCCCCCACAGTGCCACAGATATATGCCCCCACAGTGCCACAAATATATGCCCCCACAGTGCCACAGATATATGCCCCCACAGTGCCAAATATGCCCCACAGTGCCAAATATGCCCCACAGTGCCGGAAGCAGCATACAGTGACTCACTGTGTCACTCTCTGCGTCTCCCCCTGCTGCCATCGCCTCTGCTGCTGCGGCTGCCTCTTCTTCATCTTCCTTGGGGAGGGGAGGGGAGCGCATCGCATGTCTCTCCTTCCCCTCCACTGAGCTGTCAGCCATTCATACATCGCGGGCTGTCTCCTGATTGGCTGACAGCCCAGTGACATAGTGAGAGAGGGGAAGGAGGGACGCACGATGCGCTCCCCTCCCCTCCCCTGGGAAACTAATCAGCGGCGCCGGCGGCGGACGGTGAGAGCCTGAGGCGAGCCGAGAGGGGGAGTAAGGGAGGCGGCGCTGGAGGGAGCTGCCAGGCGCCCCGGCTGTTTATTAGAGACGGACAAGCCGTGCGGCGCCCCGGGCTGCTGCACGGCTTGTCCGCCTCTAGAAACGGCCCTGTTCACCACAGGTGATGGCAATCCTAAATTAAGAAGAAAGTCCAGAAGCAGAGCATTCTGTCCCTCCTGGAGAGGCTCATGTTGGGAGGTATGTAAAAGGTTTATTGTTATTACTGAACTTACAACAAAAGCTGTTTTCTGTAGTAATGCAAACGCCGGCTGCAGTTCCGGCTTAGTTCTGTGTTCAGGACACGCCCCCGACCACAGCTCTGATGATGATTTGCTATAGAAGCAGGGTTACCACACTCCCCCCTAAACACGACACACTCATGAATACACAGGTTCTGGGGGGGGGGGGGGGGATGCAATTGTGTCATGTTACAATGGATTAGTGATAGTGCTCAGGTTGATTAAAGGAGCAGGTCATTATTGCACTAATTCAGCAAATATCAATTTATTCATAATTATCCTGCACAATTACCGTGTAGCAAACAGAGGTAAGCCCTGTATACATGCATCGATTTTTTTTACCAATTTTCGATTCAATTTTGCTTATAGAAGCAAAATCCAATCGAATCCTAAATGAAATCGAATGGTTTTTGTGTCACTTTCAATCTACATTCGATTCGATGCGCACTCCCCTCTTCACAAAATCAAACAGAAAAATCGGTACTTGTGAGTTATCTGGACGCCCGATTTTTTGATTGTATGCCTTAAGTTAAGGCATACAATCAGATGCGATGCGATGCAATATCGCATCGCATCGCATCGCATCGCATGCGACCATCGGATGCGATGACCCGATTTTTCCATAGGAATCAATGTTAAAATGATTCCTATGGAAAAAGGGGTCCTTTTCATACCCCTACTATCCAAATGGGCATGGAGTTGGATATAAACCTGTGGCGAGCGTAGCGAGCCACCGAGCCCGAAGCGTGGCGAGCGAAGCGAGCCCCGCGAGGGGACGGTATTCCGTGTCCCCTCGCGGGGCTCGCTACGCTCGCCACGCTTCGGGCTCGGTGGCTCGCTACGCTCGCCACAGGTTTATATCCAACTCCATGCCCACTTGGATAGTAGGGGTATGAAAAGGACCCCTTTTTCCCATTGAATTCCATGTTAAAATGGACTCAGTCCATTTTAACATTGATTCCTATGGAAAAATCGGGTCATCGCATCGCATCGCATCGCATCGCATCGCATCCGATGGTCGCATGCGATGCGATGCGATGTGCCCGATCCGACCCGATTTAGAAATCGGGCGTCCGGATAACTCACAAGTACCGAAAAATCTACTGTGCAGCCAAGGAAATATCGAATTCGATCTAGTAAATCGAATGTGTACAATGTACCATGAATGTGTATCAAATTCGATATCTAATGCAAAATCGAATGGAAAGATCTAATGCCAGATCTAATAGAAAATCGAATCTAACTAACATCGAATGAAAAGCCAATCGATGTGCGTGTGTACAGGGCTTTAGACAGACAGAGATACATTCAGGACATACTCGGGAGAAGATTCGTGGAGGATTGAAGAAATGACAGTGATATGTGTCAGAACCTGCTCGTGTATTGTGTTTTATAAGTGGTTCCATATGGCTACATGCATTCACAAGAAATGCATGTACAGTAGCTGTAGAATAATTGGGGGAAATGGATTAAGCCAGATGACTGTAGTGATAAAGTGGAAGGTGATAACCCACAGGCCAATCCAATCAGCCCCTAACTGTAATTTTTCAAACACAGCTGATTAGCTGGTGCATTATCACCTTCCACTTTATCAGGCTCAATACATCTGTGATTGTGCCGTATTATAACCAATTCAGGGAAATGCCACTGATGATCCCATCTGGATGTACAGTACTGTAAATATCTCTGATTTCATTTCCACCCACAAAACGTATCAGCTGCATAATGTGGGTAATGGGCAATTAGGGACATTGCTGACTCTGCAGGGAGTCAGGGAGATCGCTACTAATTCAGGGAGTCTCCTTCACAATGCAGGAGTGTAGCATACCTCCCAACATGTCCCTATCCAGGAGGGAGAAAATGCTCTGTTCCTGGACTTCCCTGGTAATGTATGATTGCCATCACCTGTGGTGACACCTTTCTTATCAGTTACCTAGCTCCCCACAGGTGATGTCAATCATACATTACCAGGGAAGTCCAGGAACAGAGCATTGTGTCCCTCCTGGAGAGGGGCATGTTGGGAGGTATGGAGTAAGCAACTATGTAAATATAACATGATGAGAAATTAATTTAAGTATTCACACAGGAAGGCTTGCGCAGAACAGCCACATTGGGAACATGGTCTGAAGGTGCCACATAATCCACGTACACCTGATAGAGCCACACATTGGGGGCCCAGTGCTGGAATATACTACAGAGCATAGCTGCCTCCCCTCCTGCATTCTGCAGGAGACTCCCTGACATAGCAGCAATCTCCCTCTCTCCCTCACAATCTCTTTTCACAATCTCTCCATATATGGAACTATGCACGCCCTTTGGGAGGAGCATGACACGCCCCCTCAATGGGGCGCTGTGCAAAATTCTACTACCAACTATAATCTCCCTGAAACTAGTTTTCAAAAGTAGGCAATTATTCTACAGAGCTGTCTTCATAAGATCTCGAGAACTGCGGTTATGATGGGACACAATTATTCCATTCACTTCCTCAGCGAGCAGACATAAAGAAGCTGAGAAATGGCTTTAATGGGTGCCATAAAGCCACGTAAATCAAAGAAGCTCTTTTAACTAAATGACAAAATGTATTTGTCTGCACTTAATCTGTGTTTACACGGCTGGGGAAGGAAATGATTGTAAAGGACACAGATTAAGGGGCGACGCTGCTGTAATTAAGCTGTTATTCTGCTGCAGATGAGAAAACTAATATTTCCACATTCTGCTGATGGATGGGCCACAAATGTGAGGCGACCGGGTGATAAATGTATCAAATGTTTATTTGTGTTCTTCCCGTGACATCAGAGCAAAACTTTCCTTCATTTCTAATTTGAGATTATATTATAAAAGAATTGGGGTAACAGATTATCCTCATACACATAGGACATAATGCATAGGGTGTGGATTATAGGGGACAGTCACTACGGAGACCACCAAAGGTCGACATGCCCAAGGTCAACATGGGGAAAGGTTGACATTGGAGGAAAGGACAAGCACTGACTGCAGCCCATAGAAGTCAGATTGGGCTGTGTGATAAGGCAGGGAGGGACTTCCTATGAAGAGCTAGCTCTCTGCTTATCACAGCCCGGACTGGCGGATGTTGCGTGACGCGATGCCTGGAAATAACCAACTCCGTAATGATGTACATACAGCTATGTGGCCTTCTGACTCCTCCTACAGCCACAGACCCCTATGGTGTATTTTACCACCTTTTCACATTTTAGCATTATGGATCCACTAAGTGGGCGTGTTATGGGAGTGTCAGGGGCGTGTCAGTGGAAGGTCTTACATTCACGGCCCCGCTCATAGGAACCCATGATCAGATGGAGACATTATACCTGCCCTTAGGGATGGCCATCATTGCCTTTGCCATTGATGGTTGCCGTTGATGACAAAAGTGCAACTGGCCATCGATAGTGCATTACTATCCAATGGATGACCATCGATGCTTTTACATATCGATGGTCATCTTTTTTTTTTTTATTGATTGGCCTGTGAGCCAATCAAAATATGGGGGCGGGGCTTTATGGGTGTCGGTGGCGGGGCTATGCTCCGTGTCTCGTCCCCTTGGGGAAAAGGCAAAAAAACCCCTATTAATTTGACATCGATGGTGGGAAACATTCGACATCGGCCCATAAACCATCGATGATTTCTAATCCTCGATGGTCGATGGCCATCCCTACCTGCCCTTGACTCTTACAATTTCCAAAGGTACAGTACTTCCGATGGTGCATTATAAGAGGCACTAATTGGTATTACAGCGTGCCCGGGTGGTAAAGCGGTCGTTTCCATCACAGCACACATCCGGACGCATAGGGAGGAGTTTGGAGACCATTTGCGTAAAGTCACTGACGGGTGATGTCACAGGCGAATAAGAAGATCATTATTTTTGGGATTATTACGTCTCCAGAGACAATACATTAGGTCGCAGTATTCTATATACCACGGTTACAGACTGCAACAACACCGCAGTGTTCTCCATATGATCACTCACACAGTGGACCATTGTGTCTCCGCATTCCGCCCTCGTTATTGGGATTTCACTCTCACCGACAACTGTCTGGAATGTTCCCCCGGAATTCTGCAGTCAGCTTAAAGAAACAGTGGTACTTGTTTCCTAGCACGGCCACAACGATCATGATCGTGGGCATCGTGAGGAAAAATTGGGGGCATCGCGGCCATCGCAAGCACTAAAAAATCGGGTGCGATGCCCGCGATTTCCCCATAGGGAACAATGTTAAATGCCTCAATTTAGCCGCGATGCCCCCGATTTCCCATAGGAAACAATGTTAAATGGGTCAATTTACCCAAATCATCATAGGGAACAATGTTAAATGGGCCATAAACCCCCCTGAACAGTGAAATGTCCCCCCAAAAGTATTTTACACCACCCCACGATCAACGCGAACCCGAAGCGTGGCGAGCGCAGCGAGCCCGCGAGGGGCGGCGGTACGCGTCCTCCGACCTTTTCATACCCCCACTATCCACGTCGGCGTGGAGTTGAGAACAGAATAGTGTGGCGAGCGCAGCGAGCCACCGAGCCCAAAGCGTGGCGAGCGGACGCGGATACCTGTGAAGCCCGCGAAGGGACGCGTTTACCTGTGAAGGTATCCGCGTCCCCTCGCTACGCTCGCCACACTATTCTATTCTCAACTCCACGCCGACGTGGATAATGGGGGTATGAAAAGGTCGGAGGACGCGTACCGCCACGCTTCGGGTTCGCGTTGATCGTGGGGTGGCGTAAAGTACTTTTGGGGGGACATTTCACTGTTCTGGGGTGTTTTGGGGGCTTTCTGGCCCATTTACCATTGTTCCCTATGATGATTTGGTGAAATTGAGGTAGTTACCATTGTTCCCTATGAGAAATCGGGGGCATCACGGGTACATTGAGCCATTTAACATTGTTTCCTATGGGGAAATCGTGGGCATCGCGTCTGGACCATTTAAGGCTTTTTTAGCCGCATACGACGCGACCGACGCGATTTTGACTATTTTCAATGCATTTCAATAAGAAAATCGGGGGCATCGCGTCGGTCGCGTCGTATACCACTAAAAATGACACACGATGCCTGCGATTGTGGCCGTGCTAGGAAACAAGTACCGAAACAGTATCTAATAAAGTGTAGAACAGTATCTAATAAAGTGTAGAACAGTATCTAATAAAGTGGAAAACTTGGTACCCAAATAAGTTAAATACACCCCCCAGCGTTTACAGCTATTCTGTATATCACTGTTACCAGGCCAGTCACTGATGAAGCCTATTAATCTCAGTACGAAGCGGTCATTAGTGGTCAGGTGGAGAAATTTGGCTATCGAGTTTGGCAATCAAACCATCAATTAATAGGCGCTGTAAAGGAAGCAGCCAAGCAAACATCAGGGTTCAGTGGTTTGGGTTGAGAAACTTTCTATAAACTTCTCTCCATATAATCCCTATGTCTACTATTCACACAGAATTATTCATTCAATACACAAGTGGTTCCCAAACTCTCTGCTCCAGGCACCTAAAGCTGGGTACTAGACAACACTGCAAATGATGCAACGTCATCAACAATTCCCTAGAACTCCTGGACAAACCATACAGTGCGCACACACTGAGCTATTTTAGAAACTATGGGCCTGATTCTGGTTGGTTTGCAAAAGCAAACTCCTTCTTTAGTGTTCAAAACCATGCTGCACTGCAGGTGGGGCAGATGTAACATGTGCAGAGAGATTTAGAATTGGGTAGGGTGTGATTAAACCATACTTGCCTACCTGACACTCTCCATGAGGGAGAAAATGCTCTGTTCCTGGCCTTCCCTGGTAATGTATGATTGCCATCACCTGTGGGGAGCTGGGTAACTGATAAGTAAGGTTTCACCACAGGTGCTGGCAGTCATACATTACCAGGGAAGCCCAGGAGCAGAGCATTGTGTCCTCCTGGAGAGGGGCATGCTGGGAGGTATGGATAATGTAGGATTTCCAGCACCTGTGGGGAGCTAGGTAACTGATAAGAAAGGTGTCACCACAGGTGCTGGCAGTCATACATTACCAGGGAAGCCCAGGAGCAGAGCATTGTGTCCTCCTGGAGAGGGGCATGCTGGGAGGTATGGATAATGTAGGATTTCCAGCACCTGTGGAGAGCTAGGTAACTGATAAGAAAGGTGTCACCACAGGTGCTGGCAATCATACATTACCAGGGAAGCCCAGGAACAGAGCATTGTGTCCTCCTGGAGAGGGGCATGCTGGGAGGTATGGATAATGTATGATTGCCAGCACCTGTGGGGAGCTAGGTAATTGATAAGAAAGGTGTCACCACAGGTGCTGGCAATCCTACATTACCAGGGAAGCCCAGGAACAGAGCATTGTGTCCTCCTGGAGAGGGGCATGCTGGGAGGTATGTATAATGTATGATTACCAGCACCTGTGGGGAGCTAGGTAACTGATAAGGAAGGTGTCACCACAGGTGCTGGCAATCATATATTACCAGGGAAGCCCAGGAGCAGAGCATTGTGTCCTCCTGGAGAGGGGCATGCTGGGAGGTATGGATAATGTATGATTGCCAGCACCTGTGGGAGCTAGATAACTGATAAGCAAGGTGTCACCACAGGTGCTGGCAATCATACATTACCAGGGAAGCTTAGGAACAGAGCATTGTGTCCTCCTGGATAGGGGCATGCTGGGAGGTATGGATAATGTAGGATTGCCAGCACCTGTGGGGAGCTGGGTAACTGATAAGTAAGGTGTCACCACAGGTGCTGGCAATCATACATTACCAGGGAAGCCCAGGAGCAGAGCATTGTGTCCTCCTGGAGAGGGGCATGCTGGGAGGTATGGATAATGTATGATTGCCAGCACCTGTGGGGAGCTAGGTAACTGATAAGGAAGGTGTCACCACAGGTGCTGGCAATCATACATTACCAGGGAAGCCCAGAAACAGAGCACTGTGTCCTCCTGGAGAGGGGCATGCTGGGAGGTATGGATAACGTATCATTGCCAGCACCTGTGGGGAGCTAGATAACTGATAAGAAAGGTGTCACCACAGGTGCTGGCAATCATACATTACCAGGGAAGTACAGGAGCAGAGCATTGTGTCCTCCTGGAGAGGGGCATGCTGGGAGGTATGGATAATGTATGATTGCCAGCACCTGTGGGGAGCTAGGTAACTGATAAGAAAGGTGTCACCACAGGTGCTGGCAATCATACATTACCAGGGAAGCCCAGGAACTGAGCATTGTGTCCTCCTGGAGAGGGGCATGCTGGGAGGTATGGATAATGTAGGATTGCCAGCACCTGTGGGGAGCTAGGTAACTGATAAGAAAGGTGTCACCACAGGTGCTGGCAATCATACATTACCAGGGAAGCCCAGGAACAGAGCACTGTGTCCTCCTGGAGAGGGGCATGCTGGGAGGTATGGATAATGTAGGATTGCCAGCACCTGTGGGGAGCTGGGTAGCTGATAAGAAAGGTATCACCACAGGTGATGGCAATCCTACATTACCAGGGAAGCCCAGGAACAGAGCATTGTGTCCTCCTGGAGAGGGGCATGCTAGGAGGTATGGATAATGTATGATTACCAGCACCTGTGGGGAGCTGGGTAACTGATAAGAAAGGTGTCACCACAGGTGCTGGCAATCATACATTACCAGGGAAGCCCAGGAACAGAGCATTGTGTCCTCTTGGAGAGGGGCATGCTGGGAGGTATGGATAATGTAGGATTGCCAGCACCTGTGGGGAGCTGGGTAACTGATAAGAGAGGTGTCACCACAGGTGCTGGCAATCATACATTACCAGGGAAGCCCAGGAGCAGAGCACTGTGTCCTGGAGAGGGGCATGCTGGGAGGTATGGATAATGTATGATTGCCAGCACCTGTGGGGAGCTGGGTAACTGATAAGAAAGGTGTCACCACAGGTGATGGCAATCATACATTACCAGGGAAGTCCAGGAGCGGAGCATGTTCTCCCGCAGGGAGAGGGTCAGGTAGGCAAGTATGGTTTACTTTAAACTGAAATCTAAAGTGTAAAAATAAAGCAGTCAGTATTTACCCTGCATAGAAACAAAATAACTCACCCAAATCTAACTCTCTCTGCACATGTTACATCTGCCCCACCTGCAGTGCAGCATGGTTTTGTGCATTAAAGAAGGAGTGGCCAGATCCAGGAGTATAGCTGTCAGTGACGATCTACTCAGATTGTACAGATGATAGAGGATGTCGCTAACGACTCACATTGTTAAGTGTCATTCAAATATATATATTCTATAAAATAAAAGAGTAAAGCTTCATTCACAGTAATCAATATAGTAAAATATATTGTTTAAAAGAACCCCCTCCTTTATCTGCAGACGAGGGTGGTCCTCCTTAACCGCGTCCATGCTGCAGATGCCGGCTGGCGTCACTGAATGATATCATTAACGATGTATGTACTATATATATATATATATATATATATATATATATATATATGCACTATATCATATGCCTGGGAAACCGTTAACAAAACCCCTAGTGGAGCGCATTGTGTAGTGCAGTGGTTCTCAGGACCCCACACAGTTCATGTTTTTCAGGCCAACAGCTGCTCTCATTACTGACTGACACATTTTAAAAGAGCCACAGGTGGAGTTCATTATTTCACTTGTGATTCTGGGGGTTATTTTGGTTCACTCTTTCTGACAAAATCCTTCTGAGATGGATAAAACCATGTGCACTGCAGGTGGGGCAGATGTTACTTGTGCAGAGAGAATTAGATTTGGGTGGGGATTTACTTCAAAGTGAGATCTATATTGCAGTGTAAAAATAAAGCAGTCAGTATTTACCCTGCACAGAAACAAAATAACTCACCCAAATCTTATTCTCTCTGCACAAGTTACATCTGCCCCACCTGCAGTGCACATGGTTTTGTCCATCTAAGAAGGATTTTGTCAGAAAGAGTGAACAAAAATATCCCCCTATATCCTATTAATGACAGAATAAGTTCAGTCTTTCACATGGGAAACAGCTGAATCTGAAAACATGTCACTGCATGGCATTTCGACGTATCCTGACCCTGACGCCTGACAGCACACTCTCAAGTGTGACAACTCCAGCTGTCGTAACGTCACCAAGACTGTGTACCAAATGAACTACTATATTACGCTACTGGAAACCCCTGGAAGTATATACAGTCACTTTCCAAAACGACATCACACAATGACACCCGGGGGGGGGGGTAAATTCTCAGGTGTTTAAAGTTTCAGCACTAGAACTGTGCAGCAGTGAGGGAGAGAACTGTGCCACAAGTACAAAGTTTAATGGGGCAGATGTATTAAGCCTGGTGAAGAGATAAACTGGAGATAAAGTGGAAGGAGATAACGCACCAGCCAATCAGATCCCAACTGTCATATTTCAAACACAGCTGATTGGCTGGTGCGTTAACTCTTCCAAGTTATCTCCACTTTATCTCCAGTTTATCTCTTCTCCAGGCTTAATACATCTGCCCCAATGTACTTTAAAAGTTGCCAAAACTTACATCGTGATCCGTCGGAGGTTGCAGTGAGAACGACTCAATTCGCCGTAACGTTGCCTCGTTAAGCAGCGTGTTAATAGAGGAAATGTGTTGGGGCTGACAGCTGCGGACCTCGCTCCCACTTGTATGTATCCTTCAGGAGAATGGAAAGGCTTGTACGTCTGCTCACAAGACGGTGTCCTGCTGCCAGTGAGATTCTGCATAGTTTCACTTAGGCTGCAGTCCAAAGCGACTTGGAAGAATTCTATTTTCGTCTGCCATCACAGAGGAAATATTTTCACAGATTTGTGGTGAGGCCCCGAATTCGAGCACATTGGTCAATCTTTGAGGCTGGTAATTAGAGACTTTTGGAGAGTTACGGGGTAATGAGAGTGGAAGAGGATGCGGGAGAGAGAGAGAGGTGGGGGAACTCCAACTTTCTCCTGGAGAGAATAACACAGCAGCCTTATGTTTATAAGCCATGTTTACAGGGTCTTCGGAACGCTGTTTCGTCCTTCAGAAATAATACCCTACCACCTGGCAAGCTTTCGGGGGTGTCTGTGGAACTACAAATCCCAACTTTGGCTACTACGCACATTTCAAACAATTGTCTTTGTTTAAGACATTTCTGGAGCAATTAAATATTCAAGAACCATGAACTGTTTTTTGAGCCGACATGTGCCGACAGGCGGTATTTCATGCCCTACCATCCACTAGGGCGTGGTGGGAGAACAGGGCATGGCGCAGCTAGGCACCGTGCCCGAAGCATCGCGAGCGAAGCGAGAGATGCGAGGGGACGCGGTTCACTGGAAACTGTGTCCATGTCGACTGTGTCGACATTCGGGTAAAAAAACTGTGAAAAACCCCATGTGGACCTTTTGACTGTCGACCTAGACCCATGTCGACCTACACCCATGTCGACCTTGTCCCATGTCGACCTAGAACCATGGCAGCCTTTCCCCATGTTGAACTAACGACTGTCGACCAACTTTCTGTAGACCAAACGATCCCAACCCATGCTCTAGGTGCTGGGGAAGTAGCAGGGTGCATACTGAGACTTGTAGTTCCACACAGTCTTTAAATACCGCTTTAAACGCTTAAGTTTCAGATGACAGAAAAAATATTAACTTTGGGAAGTTTCTGTAAAAGAAAGGGGGAAAAATAACACTCATGAGACTAAACACATGATTTACTAATCTGCAGCATCCGGAGTCTTAATGTTTTTATGCGTGACAGGTGTTTCCGTCAAGGGTCCGCTGTTAGTCCTCTTAAGAAACTTTCCCTGGACTGAACGCCGTGCACAAGAGTTGTCCACATTGACGGGGCCCCTCTCACAGCTTATTTTCATGCCAGTAAGGTGAAACGCGGAGGTTTCCTGCAATAAAATATTACCATAAATTTAAATTTTTTTAGGGAAATGCAAAAACGCAGAGGTTTCCTCCGCCTGTACTCACAATCTGTCCTGAACCGGATGTGTGAGCTCCAGGCCTTCTCACGACATAGGCCCAAGAGATCAAACAACCCCCCCAAAAAATAAAAAATTTCTAGTGTTTTTTCCATTTCTGAATCTCCAGAACAATTGGTCTGCAGCAATGGAGGTAAAAAGTCAGCTTTGGAAATGGACGCTGCAGAGGCACCTAGATTTCCCCTCTGAGGCATACCGTAGGTGGAAGAGCGCAGGTTTGCTAAGGCAGAGGGCAGGAGTCGGGGGAATCGCAGGCGTTCCTCACACAAGAGGTGCGCTGGCCCTCTGTATTCTGGGGAAACAATTGCATTTTGCAGAGCAAGATTACTCTAATGAGGGCGGCAATTCTCCCCTTGCCCCTCACCCCCAGCATGGAGGGTTAGCGCACTGTGTATAAAGCTGGTGGCGTTGGCGTCCCTGCAGTGATTAAGGTGCTGGAGCAGGCAGGGGTGTCCGTGTCACGGGGGTACCTGCGGCGCTGTGTATAAAGCTGGCGGTGGCGGTGGGGTCCCTGCAATGAATAAATACCTAGCGCTATGCAGCGGCATGGGAAGCGCTTCTGGGTTTGAAAACACTGGCCGCACACTGATTGGCTGAGATTGAGCCAATCAGCGTGTGGCCAGTGTTTTCAAAATCAGAAGCGCTTCCCACGCCGCCGCATAGCGCTAGGTATCTTCTATTCACTGCAGGGACCCCGCCGCCGCCGCCAGCTTAATACACAGCGCCACAGGTACCCCCGCGACACAGACACCCCTGCCTGCTCCAGCACCTTAATCACTGCAGGGACGCCGACGCCACCAGCTTTATACACAGTGCCGCAGGTACCCCCTGCGCGCTCCTGTCAGATGCTGGCACGGACCCCCCTCCCCGCTCCCCAGAAGGTGCAGCAGGTTCCCCCCCCAGGCAACGGGGCGCCCCCACCCCGACTCGCCTGGGGCACCTCCACTGGATATTGTGCTGCCATCATCCCATCTTTAACCCCTTCCCGACATATGACGTACATTTACGTCATATGTCGGTTGCGGGGGAATCAAGCCAGCTCACGGAGTGAGCTGGCTTGAAAGAGAGCAGGTAATGGCTGTATATTACAGCCAGGTACCTGCTCTCACGGCCACGAGCGGCGAGTTCGCCGATCGTGGCCGTTTAACCCTTTAAGCACCGCGGGCAAAGCGCCCGCAGTGCTTTAATAGCTGATCGGAGGGGGGGCGCCCCCCTCCGGCGCCGATCGGGGCCCCCCGCGGCGAGATCGGAGGGTGCCGATCGGTTGCCATGGCAGCCAGGGGTCTAATGCAGACCCCTGTGCTGGCCGTGTCAGCATTCCTATTACATCCTGCCTGAGGCAGGATGTAATAGGAAGTGCTGAAAATCACTATGTTCAGCCATAGAGCTCTATGGCTGAACCTAGTACAGGCGATCGCGCCCCCTAGTGGTCAAGTACACTAGGGGGCCTTGTAGTAAAAGTTAAAAAAAAAAAAAAATAAGTTTAAAAAAAAAAAAAAAAAAAAATATTAAAAGTTCAAATCACCCCCCTTTCCCCATTTCACAAATAAAAATAAATAAAAAATAAAAAAAATAAACATATTTGGTATCGCCGCGTTCCTAAAAGTCCGATCTATTAAAATATAACATTAGTTATCCCGCACGGTTAAAGGCGTAAACGGAAAATAATTCCCAACGCCAAAACTATGTTTTTTGGTCGCATCGCCTACCCAAAAAAAAAAAACTAAAAGAGATCAGAAAGTCGCCCATATCCCATAATGGTATTAATTAAAAAGTACACTTCAGCCCGCAAAAAATGAGCCCTCACCCAGGTCCGTAGGTGGAAAAATAAAAAAGTTATAAGCCGCAGAACATGGCGACGCGACGCAAATTAGAAAAACCGTAAAAGTTTCTATTTTTTTTTTAGTGGTAAAACATAATGAAAACTATATAAGTTTGGTATCACCGGAATCGTAACGACCCATAGAATAAAGATAACCAATCATTTTAAACGAACTATGAACTCCAAAAAAAACGTAACCAGCGCAAAATTGTGGAATTGCGTTTTTTTTCTTTTTTACCCCACATTGAATTATTTCCTGATTCCCCAGAATATTATACGGTATAGTAAATGGTACCATTAAAAAGTACAACTTGTCCCGCAAAAAAAAAGCCCTCATGTGTCTATATAGCCGGAAAATTAAAAAAGTTACGCTTATTTGAACGCGAGGAGGAAAAAAAAAAAAAATTAACAAAAAAGGCCTCGTCGGGAAGGGGTTAATAGAACTCCCCTCTTAGGAAACTTTCCCCATAGTGTCTCTTACCTGAGCACAACCCTCCCCTGCCCCCCACACAGCAGTTCCATAAGGCCATGCGGAATAAACATTTACATAAGTTTCTTTATATGACGTTGGGAAAAGATCTGGGTTTTAGGTGAAGCCCAGTCCTAGAAGGAGGCGCTATAAGCAGAAACTCTACTTAACAATCATACAAACTGTGGCCCTTATTCTGATTCGCGCGGTACGGCCCGCGTGCGGCCGTACCGCCGATGTTTTCCGTCTGCACATGCGCAGAGGTCAATCTGCGCATGTGCAGGCGAATTCGCCGCACATAACGTTACTACGCCGCAAAGGGGGCGTATAGGGGAGTGAGGGGCTTCATGCCCTCATTTCCCTATGTATACGCCCCGCGTTTCATGGGCGTTCCCATGCAAACGTGGGGCGTACGCATGCTAATGAGGGCATGACGCAACTCATGGGGGCGGAAAGCTGACGTCGCCGGATGTCAGCTTTCAGCCCCCATACAAGCTACCACACGGACGATTGTCCGTGTGGTCTCAGCTTGCGGGAGCTGCCGCGGCGTGCGGACCTGCCTTCGATGGTCGACGACCATCGAATGCAGGGGGCAGCTCCCACCATGGTGGAGGCGTAGCCTCCACCATTTTTATGCGGATCGCCAGCCGTCCGTGTACGGACGGCCGTGGCGATCCGTAGGGTGGGCGGGGATTCGTCTGGTGCGGTCGGAGCCGCATATGCGGCTCGACCGCACCAACCAGAATAAGGGCCACAGTTGGGAATGGAACCCAAACCCCTCATCAAGTAAAATACAGGTTTACGTCACAAATGTGTCTGGTTAGTCCTTACAACGGCTCCGATTTGTCTGTGGCGGCTGCAGGGAAATGTTCTGAATTTCATCATTTTATTCTTCAGATTCTCCCCACATTTCAAATATTCTGTTTTATACAGTTTGGTTGAAACGCTTCCTTGCGTCACATAAAGCAGTTCATGTTTATGCGTCTAAACATTGATTATAATCATTCATTGATGCTGAGAAGGTATTTAATTAACCTATTTATGTGCCACAACGAATTAATATAAAAAATATACATATTAGGTTAGCGGAGGGGTGGGTTAGGGTTGGGTTTGGGGTTAGCCGTAGAATACTTACCAAAGTTTGCGGCATTTTCACCGTCAGGATCCTGCTGTCAGTATTCTGATGGTTGGGATTCTACCCGTTGGGATTCCGTCTTTAACCACTTCCAGGGATGCTTAATAAATTTCCAATAAATGTTTGAGACATCGCTGCTGCTTCCAAGTAAGCAGCAGCGATGCTAAATCCAACCACGTCGGAATTCCTACCGCTGTTCTAAAACTATTGTCGTTGATTAGCAACTATTACAACCGGCTCCTTAGCAAATTGTCCGCCGGAAGTATTTAACGCCAATGACTTTTCGGGGGAAATTTACGAAAGGAAATTTGTAAAAAAAAATAGGTGTATTTGTATCCAGAAATACACTTATTTTTGACATTTAGGGGGAAATTTACTAAAGGAAATTTGTAAAAAATAGGTGTATTTGTATTTAGAAATACACTTATTTTTGACATTTACTATCCCGAAAATACGGCAATTCGTAGTCGTATTGATGTGCTATCAATACGAATACGAATTGCCGTATTTTCGGGATAGTAAATGTCAAAAATAAGTGTATTTCTGGATACAAATACACCTATTTTTTTACAAATTTCCTTTAGTAAATTTCCCCCTTACTATCCCAAAAATACGGCAATTCGTATTCGTTTAAATAGCACATCAATACGAATACAAATTACCGTATTTTCGGGATAGTAAATGTCAAAAATAAGTGTATTTCTGGATACAAATACACCTATTTTTTTACAAATTTTCTTTAGTAAATTTCCCCCTTCACGTGATTTCACCAGATCGGTCTCAGAGCAAATATTTTGCTTGCTTTAGCCCATTTCTATTGCCAGGACTAGCCTGGAGGGCCTGTATTCTGTGGATGCGGTGTGCCTTAGGAACACTCTACGTGAACCATTATCCGGCGTAATGTCATCCAGAAAATGGTGCCTGCTCTAGTGGAGGATCCATTTCAACTTGCTATACAACAGCACTTCATTTGTTTGAGAATTACTTAAGAAAATGTGCCTACAATATGGTTCTACCATCACTTTCTACTTTCTCTTTGAGCTGTGACGGTTTTTCCTTTCACTTTGAGCTGTGACCGCAGTCCCTATGAGCTTCAACCTCCAACCTATGTCCTCACAGCTCCCTCTCTCCAGTGTTTTGCCAGCCTATCAGTGCAACCAGAGGTCCTAAAAGTGCCTAAAAGGACCTACTGCCACCAATATCCACTCTCCAACCCCTTGAAGCATACTTGCCTAACTTTCTGGAATGGCAGGGAGGCTCCTAAAAATCCCCTGGGAAGGTGAGCAATTCCCCACTTTCCCTTGAGGTCTCCCTTTGCTACCCAAAACAGAGTACAAGGAGAAGGGGGCAGCAAAGTAGGGAAGTATGCCTCAAGGGAAAGATGGAGGTGAGGTCTTAGAGGTGCCCATACACGCACCAATTATCGAATGCGTTTTGCACTTTTAAAGTACAAAGCGCATAGCATATACAATAATCGTAGCGTGTTTATGGGCGGAAGCGATGCGACGCGGCGCGATGCGTGTTCCCGGGAGTCCGATATTGTATGCTCCAAAAAGTATGTGCAGCACGTACTTTTTAGACTACATCAGAAAATTAACAGTACAAAAATGGGTTAAAATCGCATTGCACGCATCAAAATACACATCGCATCGCATTCTGGCAGGAAAATTGTATAGAACCATTGTACAGTCGAAAACGCATAGCACAGTAAAATTGGGGCGTGTATGGGCACCTTTAGAGGTTCCGCAGCAGCCACCTGCATTAAGTACAACAAGGATCCTCATAGACATCCCTGATATTTTGATAGGCAGACTTTGTGGCGCCCCCCCCCGAACCACCTTAAATGGTGAGTGTGACTCATGGCAGAGGCACTGTATGTGTGAGTGTGTGTGTGTGTGTACTGTATATGTGTGTGTGTGCATAACTGCTAAATATTTTTGCCTGTATGAATGTGTATATGTTTAGATGTTTGAAAATATGTGTGCATGTGTGTGAAAGTAATACGCAGACTAACCCTAACCTCCCCTCATGCAGCCTAAACAAATGAGCATGTCTATCGGTGTGCGATTTTAACCCACCCCTCCTGCAGCCTAACCAACTCCTCCCGCAGCCTAACCCTAACCTCCCCTAACCTGCCCTCCAGCAGTCTAACCTAGTTCTAGTTACAACCCTGCACTAGGTTGTTCCCACACAGCCCGGCCTATCACTTGGGCAGATAATACACCATCAAGAGCAAGGTGACTCTGCCCTGGAAACCCTTATATCAGGGAAGCCCAGGTGCTGCTGATTACACCCGGGATTCTGCTACTGCTCCCAAACCTGGTCTGGATCCTTCACATTACTTTCATGTGGGAAGATGCTATCTCTGCCACATTATATACACACATATATATTGTACATGTACACACACGGGATGATGATGCAGAAAATGAATGAACAGTGAAAAAGTCACAATCAGCAGCAGCAGCAGCAGCGGGCAGGCGGAATCAATCTCTTATATATTTAGCTACATGTGTCAATCATTCTGGGAGTGTGTCTATAACGCTGGGCGGAGTCCAGTCTCACTCAGAGCCTCTTACTCCGCCCACACACAGTCCCAGAATGACAGACAGGAATCCATGCAGCAGCTTCCTACAAACTAGCCTGCAGTGCCCAGGGATCCATTTGCACCCCACTTCCTGCAGGCAGATAACCTACTGTGTGGAGGTTGCTCCTACCCTATCTGCAGCTGGGGACACTTACAATCAGAGTCCTGCTGCCACTCCCCGCAGAGAACTGATCCCGCCTGCCCCCTCCTTCCCTGTCCTCATCATGCTGCCGGGGAACTTGCTATGGCTTTTGAGCACATAGATGCCAGAGCTGCCCCGTCCCTACAATCCCCCTATGCTCAGCAAGTCCCTCACCCTCTCTCCCACCACCGCTAAACAGCTTACCTGGGTACAGATGGGGCATTCGCGCAGGAAGCTGATCTTTTTGGACGGATCAGATAAACGAGTGAGTGAGCCACCGCTCCCAAACAGGTGATCCGTCATTCTTTCAGTTTCATTTTCCATTACAATGCATATGCCTGAGCTCAGCACTGCCACCTGTGGCAGCTGAGATGTACTGACTCCGGAGACTGAGTACAGTGCTGCGAGTGCAAGTGAAAGAAACAATCACAAGGCTGCTGCTGCTAGGGGTGGCCATCGGTGCAGACGCCATCGATGGTTGCCATCGATGGCAATTCTGCACACAGCCATGGATTAGTGTTTTACTCGGTCATGTATGTTCTTATTTGTTCAGCTCACTGTTTAAAACAAAAAAAAAGACTGTCGCTTTTGCCGTTTACCCCAATAAAACATTGTATAACAAATTATGCTTCATTATTATCCAATTACCCCATTTTTAAAAATCAGCCGGTGATCCGTCTAAAGGATCCAGATCTTCGCACAGATTGATCACTTGATCCCAGCTCCTTTTAGTGACCCATTCTGCCCATCTCTATTCCCGGCCATGTATACCACTAAGCAAGTCCCCGCCCAAAACCAACCGTCCCTGTCACCGTCCACCCCGCTGCCGCTTAAAAGATGACCCGGCCAGGTATGTGTGTGTTTCCGAAACAAGTCCCCACCCAGACCCAACTGTCCCAGTCACCTCCCACCCGCTCCCGTCTACCACCGCCGCTAAACACCCACCCTGCCCAGGTATATCACTGAGCAAGTCCCCGGCCAGAACCCCCCGTCCCTGTCACCACCCACCCCACACCCCTCTCCTGCCACCACTAAACAACTGTGTCCGGAGAAAGTCCCCGCACAAACCCAGCTCCCACCGCCGCTAAACACCTACCCCGCCCAGGTATATCACTGAGCAAGTCCCCGGCCAGAACCCCCCGTCCCTGTCACCACCCACCCCACACCCCTCTCCCGCCACCACTAAACAACTGTGTCTGGAGAAAGTCCCCGCACAAACCCAGCTCCCACCGCCGCTAAACACCTACCCCACCCAGGTATATCACTGAGCAAGTCCCCGCCCAGAACCCCCGTCCCTGTCACCCCCCCCACCCCGCTTCCGTCTCCCACCGCCGCTAAACACCCACCCCGCCCAGGTATATCACTGAGCAAGTCCCCGCCCAGAACCCCCTGTTCCTGTCACCACCCACCCCACACCCCTCTCCTGCCACCACTAAATCAACTGTGTCCGGAGAAAGTCCCTGCACAAACCCAGCTCCCACCGCCGCTAAACACCCACCCCGCCCAGGTATATCACTGAGCAAGTCCCCGCCCAGAACCCCCCGTCCCTGTCACCACCCACCCCACACCCCTCTCCCGCCACCACTAAACAACTGTGTCCGGAGAAAGTCCCTGCACAAACCCAGCTGTCCCAGTTACGCACCACCCGCTCCCATCTCCCACCACCACTAAACACCCACAACACCTACACCACCAGTATTTCCCCACCCGCCCCTCCTGCACAAACCATATTTCATGCAATAACTACTTTCCCCGGTTAAGGGGGCAGAGCCCCTTAGAACGGTGTGAAGAGCGCCCATAGGGCGGGATGAATCGCCTAATGTATAGTATATTCCTATATATTCTACTCTATATAATGGGATATTATTCATTTATTTCTTATTTCAGTTTATTATTTATCACAGCAAATTCTATTTGCAAACCTTTGTGATACAAATTGGGTCGTTCTGAAGAGCTCTGTAACTACAAGCGTGGTACTGTGACAGGATGCCGCCTTTGTGTGGTACTGTGACAGGATGCCGCCTTTGTGTGGTACTGTGACAGGATGCCGCCTTTGTGTGGTACTGTGATAGGATGCCGCCTTTGTGTGGTACTGTGACAGGATGCCGCCTTTGTGTGGTACTGTGACAGGATGCCGCCTTTGTGTGGTACTGTGACAGGATGCCGCCTTTGTGTGGTACTGTGACAGGATGCCGCCTTTGTGTGGTACTGTGACAGGATGCCGCCTTTGTGTGGTACTGTGACAGAATGCCGCCTTTGTGTGGTACTGTGACAGGATACCGCCTTTGTGTGGTACTGGGACAGGATGCCGCCTTTGTGTGGTACTGTGACAGAATGCCGCCTTTGTGTGGTACTGTGACAGGATGCCGCCTTTGTGTGGTACCAAAAACATTTCCATACCAAAAAGAATCCAAAGTGGGACCCCAGACCAATAAGTATCAGACCCATTCTTTCTTTTTTATACTTGTAATTTTTATTTACATTTTATACTGTAATGTACACCATTGTGACCTTTGAATAATATATGTGTTTTTATAATCATATACCCAGTGCTTAAAGGCACAGCATTTAATAAATATTACTATAAATTCAATTAACCATTATACTGATTTTTAGCGCTCCACCCCTTTTTTGTTTTGTGTGGTACTGTGACAGGATGCCACCACACCATGGCCACGCCCCCATCAATTGAACATACAGTCGAATGTAAACCCCTACACAGCGAGCAGTACTCATTATCCTGCTCCCCTTGAAGAAGTCCACAATTGGATGAAACGCATCGGGACCCTCCACAATCCTATTGGTTATTTAGCTATTGGACTAGAACTCTCCTTTTTTGCGGTTTTCAACCCCTATTTGGGAAAGGACTAAACAACACTGCAAGCAAAGTACACCTCTCTTTAACTGGACTGAAAAGACTCTCAGTTAGGGATGATTGCCAGGGCCAAAGATTTGGATTTTTCGCTGAGATTTGGCTTTGTCGAGCAGCGGTGAAAAGCATTTGGATTTTTTTGAAAAATGGTCAAAAAGCGCCCAAATCACATAATTTGTGCATTTTTTGGTCCCTAGAGTAATAATAACCTCAATAACATTAATTCCCAGCCCTTTCCAGACAATTTTGACCACTTTACAGCTCACAATTGTTTTTAGGGAAAAAGGTTTCACCGATGTAGCTGGATAACTATGCTAAGTCACACAAGTGGCTTCTGACAGTATACTATGGGTGAATGAAGAAAGACGAGAAAAATGTATTAGGATTTTTTACATTTAATTTGTTTGTAATGTGCAGCTTGTACAATGCTGCTTGGAGGCTGAACAATCACACACTCACCTTCTGACAGTATATACTATGGGTGCAGTACACACAAAGAATGAAGAAAGACGAGAAAAATTGATTAGGATTTTTTAAATTTCATTTGTTTTTAATGCGCAGCTTGTACAATGCTGCTTGGAGGCTGAACAATCACACACCCACCTTCTGACAGTGTATACTAATGCATAACAGCTGCTTGAAGGCCGAAAAACGCACCTTCTGACAGTATACTATGGGCGCAGTACACACAAACAATGAATAAAGAGGAAAAAATTTGATTTGGATTTTTTTACTTTAATTAATTTAATTTGTTTGTAATGTGCAGCTTGTATAATGCTGCGTGGACGCAGAACAATCACACACGGAACTTGTGCTGTATTATTGGGGTGCAATTATATACAGCAAAAAATAAAGAACAGCAAAATAAATTTTTATTATATGGTATTTTTTTTTTTTTTTTTTTATGGACAGGCCTTGGATAACACTGCGTGGACCTTGGAGGCAGAACAATCACACACTGAACTTGTTCTGCTTCTGACAGCAGTATATGGTGTATTGGATTGCAGTGCAGCGCACCACAGTGACCACACACCACAATTAATTTTTTTTTTTAACAAAAGCTGACTGACAGCATGTCTTTGCACTACTGTACCCCATTACACTGACTGACAGCCTGCCTGCCTAACACATGACCAGTACAATTACATTATAATTAAGTATATTTAATTACTTATATAATATTGATATAAATAACCCAGCACACAAACCCGAGTCTGCACAGCACAAACCCCTCTGCAGTTTGCACTGCCTAACACCCTTCGGTCTGCGCTGCACAGCACCCCTCTGCACTGACAGAAGCCCTCTGCAGTACAGCACCCCTCTGCAGACTAATGTGAGTAATGCGCAAGTTTACAACACCCCTCTAGCCTGCACAATGCCCCCGGACCCCACTGCTACGCAGAGCTATTCGCAGCAGGAAGCGTGACTGTGATATGTATATATATTCTTTGAATAAGTGGCACTCACGTTGCTTTGTAAATAAAGACAGCAAGTACTGTAATGTCATCATATATATATATTCCACTTATTATAATTCCCTTTTACGTTCTCAGTTTGTTGGGGGTTTACACTAGTGCAATGATAATTAGCTAATAAGATGCACAATACTATCAGCTGAAATACATACAGCCTTGTGCTGAGGGATAAGGGGAAGTGGGAAAACCGGTTCTCGTGTGAAGATCAGATATTGATGAAGTGAAAATATAAAATGAAAAAAAAAAAAAAAAAGAAGAATACATTTGGCTCCCACTGAAGCTGTAATAGGTAATGTGGAAAAATGTCCGAATTCGGGAAGTGCGCTTCATGTGTAGTACTGGGGAAGGGGTGACTCAGGGGTCACTGCTGGGGCAGTGTGGGAGCAGGACAAGCTGCTGCTGGGCACAAAGGAGTTGGCCAGAGAGCAGGAGGTGACTGACCAGCAACCATGATTCAGCTGAGCACCAGGGTATTGATGAGCATGTGATGGGCTCCTCCTATCAGTGCTTTGACGCTTGCTGCGTAGCTTTATGGGATTGGGGCAGGCTGGGTCCGTGTTAGGGATGGCCATCATTGTCTGTGCCATCGATGGTTGTCATCGATGGCAAAAGTGCAATTGGACATCAATAGTATATTACTATGCAATGGATGACCATCAATGTTTTTAAATATTGATGGTCATCCATTATCTTTGGTGTCGGGCGGAGCTATGTGTCCTGGCCCCTTGGGAAAAATAGCAAAATTAAACTGTTCATCTAAGCTTGACCTCGATGGTGGGAAACCATCTGGTTTTACCCCATAGATGGCAAAACTATTCGACGTCGGCCATAAACCATCGATGTCCGTGTCACTGGCAGCCACGCAGGTGCAGCTGGTAAGACCAACCACGCCGTAATGTCATCCCATGGTTAACCCCAGGGTCGTGCCCCCACCTACCCCTGATGTCGACTATAGGCAACACAAGGTTAATAACAGTAATGGAGACACTGCAGGCATGTGACAATCTGTAGGTACCTCAGGTCACAGGGTTTCCCTACATGATGGTATATGAATGTGTCTATTGCCCCTTCAAATCCCATGAACCATGGGACGCACCATATGGACCACAATGGCAGGTGGAGGAGCAAGATTCAGAACATGGGACCAGGGGCGTCACTAGATCTGTTGCACCCCCCTGCCAAAAGCCTTCCTTTATGCCCACATTTATTATCATTTTTTACCCAAATGCCAGCAGTTTCATGCTCATTGACAGGAGTTACATGCTCATTGCCAAGAGTTTCATGCTTGTTGTCAGGGGTTACATGCTCATTGCCAGGGACCGCAGTCAAATTCTCATGAGTAAAGTGTTAAAACACCTACAAAGCTGGAGCCGGTTACACTCTGCCTCTGAGCACCTTACTCCAAGTGACGCCTAGGGGCCTATATTTTGCACACACAGACATTCTAGGGTTAATTTTGTTGGGGACCTATTATCCTACCAGTATATATTATCCAGAGGAAACCCACGCAAGAACGGGGAGAATATACAAACTCCACACAGTTAGGGCCATGGTGGGAATAAAACCCATGACCTCAGCGCTGTGAGGCAGTAATGCTAACCACTACACCATCCGCGCTGCGTTGATGATTTGATGATGTTTTGGTTGGGTACCGAAATAGAATTTGTTACATTGATTGACATACTGTTGCCTATTTGTGTTACCAGTGATCCCTATAGCTCTGGTTGGTGATCACTGTGTTACTAATGCTACTATTAAATATTAATAAATGCATGAATATAAAGGAACCCATATCGCCATAATAAATGGAATGTTTCCAACTAGGCCGATTAATGTCAGTACAGAGGATATCGGGGACAGCGCAGATTGATGCCTTCGTGTAGAATTTACTCTCAATAGTAAATTTGGAAGCTTTTATGTTCATTTTAAATCAGATTAGGGAGATTTGTATTATTAATGTGGATCTGACATTCATTGTAACTGTTTTGTATTAATTGGGAGAGCTCGTATTGATTTGTAATGTTTCATATTAATAAATGGTAATTAATGATAAATGAGAGAGGATTTCATTACTCTAATTGTGTAGTGCGCCAAGTATCACTCTATTCTGGGAGTCTGTCGGAGTTACTTAAACGTTTTCCACCAGGGATTTTAGTGATACCTGCGGCTGTGGATTTACTTCCACACCCGTCAATCAGTTTTCAATCAATAGTGTAATTTCCTTTCGATCACTTCGATCACCGTTATTACAAATTGTGTTTATTATACTGTGTTCCAGTAGGGAGTAACGATGTGGGATCACACAAATGCAGTGGTGGAGCTAGGTGCCACAGTGACTGGAGCAAGGGTATGTTTTGCGCCCCCCCCCCCACTCCCACGATTTGTAGTACTTGGGGCTCTTGTGTGGCGAAAAGGGGGCACGGCCTAATGGAAAGGAGGCATGGCATCACAAAAGGGGGCGTGGCATTACACATTATACCACACATCGTAATGCCCATTGCACATTTTAGCGAACTTCGTAATACCCATTACACATAAAGCCACACGCCGTAATACCAATTACACAAAAGGCCACACACCATAATGCCCATTACATACTATGGGCCTTATTCTGGTTGGTGCGGCCGGGCCGTACGCGTACGTTCCGGGGTTTTTTATGATCTGCGCATGCGTACATTCGCTAATGCGCAGGCGCGAACACTCCACAACGCTTACGGACGGGTCTCTACGTGCGAAAAAACCTGTACGCGAGTGTACGGGCATTGGGGGCGGCATAGGGGCGTGATGAGGGGAGCGGCCGAAATAATGAGGGAAAATGGGCGTAAATATGGGTGTACACGGGGGTGTGCACCAAAAATGAGCGGTGCTACTACCGCACGATCGCCTAAAGCACCGTTCATTTCGGACACAAAACAGGCGGCCGCCAACCGCCACCTCAAACCACCCCTACAGATACCGCATGCCAGCGTGCGCCTGGGTTTGCTAATTTACGCTGATTACTACTCAAACACATACACCTGAATGTAATAAGCAATGCTGCAGTCTATTAAGTCCAAACCATGATTTCACTACCTGCAAGCCACACACAGCACTCAAACACATTGGAAGCTTATCTTTCTATACTTCTCGACATTTAAAGGTTTATTTAATTTAAGGTAAGAATCTTTGTAAGACCTGCTTATATATGCTAAGGTAGGTATTTGTTAAACAGTTAGACACATTCACTACGTGCTTTCATAGACTTTACACAGTAGCACACTCAATCTACACAAGTCGACATGTGTCAACGTGTTCACTCTAATACAAACATAGGTTTTGTATTTATGATACAGTAACATAAACCACATCTAACACCTACAAAGGATGTTTCAGCAATGTTTTAAGCCCATGCCCACTATTTTGCACATTAATTAATTCAATCACTTAATTAATTTTCATAATTATAGTTGAAAGGCAAGATTTGCAGGTCCATATATGTGAAGGGTATGCCAGCGTACACGGACGTACGCTCACTCTCACGAGCGGTGACATAAGCTGAGTTTTCTATTGAAAACAATAGGGACCCGTCCGTGCAAGCTGGCGTACGCTCAGATAGCCGCAAGAAGTCGGTGGGAAGACGGACGAGAGACGTCCGTAAACGGTGGTGTACGCTCAATTGTACGCCACTCCCCTTCGACGTTGTTTCTGGCCGTACGTATGCGGCTGATTTGTGGGTGGACTTAACCCCAACGGCCGCGTACGGATAGCGTACGTTAATTGGGAACGTACGCACGTTTGGCCGCTACGATCAGAATAACCTCCTATATAACAAACCGTAATGCCCATTACACACTGTGCCACACATCATGATGCCCATTACATACTATATAACAAACCGTAATGCCCATTACACATTGTGCCACACATCATGATGCCCATTACATACAATATAACAAACCGTAATGCCCATTACACATTGTGCCACACATCATGATGCCCATTATATGCTATGTAATGGCCATTACATATTTGACATATAAGTGCCACTTAGCTAAATGCTCATTACTAGGCGCTTCATGCTTGATGCCAGGGGCTTCATGCTCGATGCCAGGGGCTTCATGCTCGATGCCAGGGGCTTCATGCTCAATGCCAAGGGGGACTGAAATTGCTCATTGTCAAGGGGGACTGATATTGCTTGTTGCCAAGGGGAGGGTGAAATCCTGCTGCAGCCCGCACTGACAGCCGGGCAGAGAGGGCGGTGTGCTGCCTGACTGTATAGTCAAGCAGGTCTATCCGCTGCTATTTTCAAGTCTCCCGCTGGACCGTGAGCCAATAGTAGCTCGCAGTCCAGCAGCAACCAATGCCGCTCCTGATTGGCTGCTGGACCGCAAGCGCCTATTGGCTCGTGGTCCAGTGGGAGATGTGAAAATAGTGGTGGACAGACCTGCTTTGTGTACTGACTCCTGCCCCGCCCGGCTGTGGCTCACACGGCTGATATTGTGAGCCTCGGCTGGAAGGTGCAGGACATAGGAGACAGAGGCAGAGTTTGCTCCGCCAGCTCCACCCTCACTGCGCCCCTGCACGAATGGCTCTCGCAATCGCTCTGTGGACCTTGCGCATGCACGGTTGTTCGATATTCGCTCCGGCTGCAAATCATCAGGTCTGAATCAGGCCTATTGTTTGTAAAAAAGGGGCAAAAAACCTTTCCTAATTGCCAGGTATATTATTTAGGAGTTACTGACCTAATTTTAACCCTTGGAGTGTCAAGTGAATTTGCCAAACTAGGTGTGAAAATTGCCACACATTTTTATTCATCATAATGACCGGTAATGTTACCTTATTTAGGAAAAATATTTCTTTATTCACATTATTTATTTGAATTTATATAACAAATGTGAGCGGTGCCTGGTTAATAAGACTAGATATCCCAGAATGCAAGGCAAAACAAACTGCTTTTATGATGCCCATATGGGGACAATGACCCTGGGGAAGTAGAAGGACTCGTGTCAGTTGAGCTATTTTTAGTCGTAGTTTAAAAAAGGAGAAAGAAACTGTTTGTTGTGTATATGTAACGCAGAATCAGAAACAGTTGTATACCAGATAGCGCACATGGAAAGCATTGGGGAGAATGGAACACACCCCTCTGGGGACATTGCAGGCCACAAAGTAGGGAGGAAACATCTGGGGAAATGATTTAGAATTCTATACACTGTGCGAATAGGGTTTGACTGCTGCGTTTTCAGTGAGCGATAACGGAATCGGTTCATCTGTCAGAATGAACTTAGGTCTACAGTCATTAGGTCGACCCCACTAGGTCGACTGGCAGGAAGGTCGACCTGATTTAAGGTCGACATGGGCCAAGGTCGACATGACTTAAGGTCGAATTTGCATAAAGGTCGACATGAGGAAGGTCGACTGGTCATAAGGTCGACATGGGTTTTTCACTGTGTTTTTTATCCGAATGTCGACACAGTCGACATGGACACAGTTGGCAATGAGAATCGGACCCTCGCATCGCTCGCTTCGCTCGCAATTCTTCGGGCACGGTGGCTCGCTTCGCTCGCCACAGCTTTAATAACCTCCTCCACGCCCTAGTGGATGGTAGGGCATGAAATACCGCCTGTCGGCACATGTCGGCTCAAAAAACAGTGAAAAACCCCATGTCGACCTTATGACCAGTCGACCTTCCTCATGTCGACCTTTATGCAAATTCGACCTTAAGTCATGTCGAACTTGGCCCATGTCGACCTTAAGTCAGGTCGACCTTAAGTCAGGTCGACCTTCCTGCCAGTGGACCTAGTGGGGTCGACCTAATGACTGTAGACCTAAGTTCATTCTAATACATGACCGCTTCCCGCGATAACGTGTCTGGGTAATATTCATGTATTCTGCTAATTTCATCTGCAGACTATAATGATTCCTGTGTGACAGCTGGAAACCTACCGGCAGAACGTATGTAACTCAGTCTGATGTTATACATAATAAAGTCATCCGTCATTTTGTGATCGTCAGACTCAGGAACGCGCCCCAGACTTTGGAGCCCCTAGGCAGCTACCAAAAGCTTCCTAATGGTAGATCCGGCCTTCAATAAATCTCCCCATGAATATAGGGCCTGATTCTTGTTCACTCACCCGTTACGATGTTTGGGGATCTTCGCATGCACAAGCGTTTATTTGCGCAGGTGCAAACCCGACAACATACGGCTTCGGCGAGTTAAACACACATATGGTTGCCATCGATGGCAATAGTTCAACTGGCCATCGATAGTGAGAAACTATCTAATGGATGACGAGCGATATTTTTACCTATTGATGGGCATCCATTTTGTTTGACTGATTGGCCGGTGGGCCAATAAAAACACAGAGGCGGGGCTTCATGGGTGTCGGGGGGCGGAGCTATGCTCCTTGTCCTGGCATTTAGAAAAAAAAACAGCTTAGCATTTGCTGTGCCATCGATGTCTGAAACCATCTGGTTCTCCCCATCGATGGCAAAAGTATTCAACATTGTCCATAAACCATCGATGATTTTGAATCATCGATGGTCAATGGCCATACCTAGTCCGTTGCAGGAAGGAAGGGCCAGGGGCAGTAACGGCGGTGGACCATGGGAACGTCCATGGTCTTATGGGAGTCCCCATGAAACCGATGGGCGTGCTTATGGGTACACGGGCGGACCATTGCCTGCCGGGGGGGCAGCTGATACCACAGGACGTTAGCCGCCTGCCCGTCTTTGTCGTAGCGCTCGCAAATAACATTCAGTTTTCACTGACTACTATTTGCAAAGGCAGCAGAAATGATCCGATGGTTGGCCACCTGCCAGCGGAGGCACGCGAGGGGTTGTGTTCTCGTTACACATCCCCTAGCATGTTAACAAAGGAAATCAAAATGGTTCCTTCTTCCACAGGAATAAATAACAACCCCCCACATCCTGTATTTCTTGTTTAGAATCCGACCACCGTCTGCAAATTCTTCAAGTTTTTCCAAACGTTTCAAGAAAATACAACATATTGCGGCGGGCCTATTGTGTGATAGGGGCCTGGCGCTGTGCATATAAAATCCCTCTTGTTAATGCATCGCTGACTATTACTTCCTTGGAAACAAAGAGTTGCTACGGACCCTAGGAGAGAATAATGAGGACATAATATATCCTATACAGCAGTAATATATGTGGCGAGCGCTAGATCCTGGCCTTTATACGGAGAACTCAGCATGCGGCCTTTAAACTATGTGTTGTGGGGCTCATTCGGAGCAGACACACGTGGTCTTCGCACAGAGTGATCACTGTTCTAACCGTTCTCCAGGTGGCCAGTCGGTAAATGTATACGTTCCTCCCAGCTGTGTGTGTGACATATTGCAGTGTTTTCACATGTGGTATCTGAACCCTCCCATACATTCGCTGGGATTTATTTTACTTCCAGCGCTGACGTTAAGGTACACTGTGTTGCGGTTTCGTGTTTTGTTACAGAACCGCAATGCTGAAACCTTTTCATGTAGAGTAGCGCATGTACTGTGTGTAACTGATACTTACTGGCGTCAGAATATTAATGAATCCCCCTATGTTTCCTAACTGCTTCCCCCCACCCCATGGAAGTTACACCCACCAAGATCTGGGGGTTATTCAGGCCTGATTGCTTATCGAACGGCTGTGCATGCATACAGATCGTAGCACGCATTCGCGAGGCCATCTAGTGAAAGAATCCAGTGTTTTTTTCTAATCGCAAGCCGCTCGCAAGTTGATTGACAGGAAGCCGGCATTTGTGGAGATCACGGGATCATATTGTGAGAGTGTCAGCCTGTCAGGACAAATGTAGGCGGTCCCAGTGGTTTTCAGGAGGGGCGTGTGACGTCAGCTCAGGCCTCGGTCCGCCTGTTTCTAGCGCAGGCAGAGAAGGTCCTGGGTTACGCACAGACTGCGCACACTGGGACAATCACTCGATGCTGAGTGCAGCTGATCAGCAGCCTTCGCAGGTGTGTAAGGGGCAGGATTTCATTCTGCCTGGGCGACGGCTGTCTGATCACAGAGCACTAATAAATCGGGTAATAACCTAACTCAACTCAGCAACCCTGTAATAAATAATTACACATTGGTCCTTATTCTGGTTCACTCGCAAAGGCAAATTCCTGTTCAAATTCTGTGCAGGGAAAATACTGACTGCTTTATTTTTACACTGGAATATAGATCTCACTTTGAAGTAAAACCCCACCCAAATCTAACTCTCTCAGCACATGTTACATCTGCCCCACCTGCAGTGCACATGGTTTTGTCCATTTGAGAAGGAATTTGCCTTTGCCAGTGAACCAGAATAAGGGGCAATATCTAACAGCGGGGTCAGACATCTACATGTACAGTACATTCCTTTATACTCTGAAATCCAGCGATCACCGGCTAGTCTAGCAGTGAGCACCACCATCTGTTCCCCCCCCCACACACACACACACACATACACACACCTACACACACGCGGGACACTGTGACCCGCTGGTGGGACATTGGTCAATCAGTATCTTCACCAGGCAACCAGACTCTGGGCCAGATGCACCAAGCTTCAAAAGTGATAAAGTGGAGAGTGATAAACAGCCAGCCAATCAGCTCTTGCCTGCCATGTCACAGGCTGTGTTTGAAAAATGTCAGGCAGGAGCTGATTGGCTGGCTGTTTATCACTCTCCATTTTATCACTTTTGAAGCTTAGTACATCTGGCCCTCAGTGGGGTAAATTTACTAAGATGGGAGTTCTATTGAAGATGGGATGTTGCCCATAGCAACCAATCAGAATGTACTTTTTATTTATTTAGCACATTGTAGTAATCTGATTGGTTGTCCATAGCAAATCCTATCTTCAATAGAACTCCCATGTTAGTAAATAAACTTGTGTATCATTTCTCTATTGTATCCTAGAAACGGATAGATCGAATCTTATTGGTTGCTATGTTCAGCGGCGTAACTATAGCACCGCAGCCCCCGCCACCGCGGGGGGGCGCTGTGCATGTGGGGGTGCCGGGGGCTGCGGTGCTATAGTTACACCCCCCCCCCCCAATCCCCCGCAGACTTACCTATCTCGCTGGTCCCGGCGGCTCCGTTCTTCTGCTTAGGACCACCACAAAATGGCCGCCCCCATATAGCACACAGTTCTCTGAAACTGTCTGCTGTATGGGGGCGGCCATTTTGTGGTGGTCCTAAGCAGAAGAAGAACGTAGCCGCCGGGACCAGCGCGATAGGTAAGGCTGCAGGGGATTGGGGGGGGGGGGGGGTTTGCATGGGCGGCGGGGCGGCGGGGGATTGGGGGGGGTTTGCATGGGCGGCGGGGGATTGGGGGTGCTTGGCGGGGCGGGGGGGGGGGGTGCCCAAAACTTAGTTACGCCACTGGCTATGTCGCTAAGTATATCACGCTCATTCCGTGCGAAGTTTGGGCCTGGTCAGTGATCAGAGAATTAGGATTATGGATGAGTGCGCATGTGTTCCTGTATGCGTTACGCAAGGGTATATAGCAGCAGAAAATGCGCATGGATTATAAACGCAAAGAAGGCGGAGCTTGAGCGAAAGAAGCCGGCGGTTGTAGTGGGTAACCAGACATTGTCAGGGAGTGTCTGAAAACATGCAGGCGTGTTCCAGCGTTTTAAGGGAGTTGTGGAATGGTCGGACTTACATTTTCACAGGCTTTAAAAACTATTCGATGATGTGTGATTTTGGGAGTTGATAGCAAATAGCCAACTATTCGCAATTCACACGCAAGTTTACACCGGGCGGGTTTTCTTTGGTGGGGGGGGGGGGGGGGGCTATTAACTTACAGTAATCTGCAACTTCGCAGATCAGCGATCCACATTTCTTAACTCAGATATGACGTACAATTTTTCACATGGCAAGACCATTGGTAAGAAAGGGTTTCGTGAAAACTCCCTCCGCCCGCAAAGTTCCAGGAAGTAGTACTCCAATATTCCGCTGGTCAGACCCCAACTTTCCCCAAATACCACAAAATCCACTCACAACAAAATATCCCAGTGAATTGTCATTTGGACACGAAACATTCCATATTTGTTATTGAGTACAGCTTGTCTCACCAGAATTGACATGGTCTAATTCACAAAATCTCTATTCAGCCATATCCACGAGTTCTTTTTCCAGAGATAGACACATGCAAACCTCATTATACAATCCTTGGATCAGACTTCGGTCTGTTCTTCTGATCTGTCCACGGACAGATTTACTTCCAGTGTTTTGGATACAGGCAGAACATCTGGGAAGAATCCCATGGCTAACGCGTTTCAAGTTTATGAAATGAAATATGTTACAGAAGGCCTTGAAGAACCCACGTTCCTTTCATTTGCAGTATGATTTCCTAGTTCTGGGGCTGGATTCAAAAGTTCAATGGTTCAGTAGTTTCTAAGAGGATAACTTTGTAACTACTCTTTGTTAAAGCGTTAAAATAATTACAGAAGCGCTCAACTTAAACATTTCAATTAAAATACCGGTAGTAATGTAATAAGATGTACAGATTGGCCCAGGTTTACAAAATATCACTGCGTAAAAGTGGAATAATCTGTCTTCAAAAAGCCATTAGACACAGGATGTAAAGCTGGCCATGGGTGTGGTATAATTACCTGACAGTCGGGATTCCGACAGTCATTTCTCCGACGTCGGAATCCCGACTGCACAGCGTGGGGAGCGCAATGAAGCCCCTTGCGGGCTCGCTTCGTTGCGCTCGCCTCGCTGCGGGCACGGTGGCGAGCTGAGCTCGCCACCTATTTTATTCTCCCTCTATGGGGGCCATGGACCCTCACGAGGGAGCACCCGCTGGCCATATATTAGAACAACTTGCATATAATGACCAAGGCATAATATCAACATTGCCACAATGTCAACATTGTACATCTTGACAGTTGGCACATGAACATAATTTTTTCAGCCCATTTTAACTCCTAACCCTAGAAGAAACCTACTGTAACTGTTGCCTAACACTAAAAGCCCATACACACTGGGTGACTTTGAGCTGAAAGTCGCTCAGAAAAGCAGGTCTTTCAGCTCAAAGCTGCCCAGTGTGTATGGCCCGGCGGTGAGCGCTGCTGCGCGCTCCTGCAACATCGCGGGAAAGCCGCTCATCTAGCGGCTTTCAGGACGGCTTTGTATAGCGCAACGCTATGCAACGCCGTCCTCCCCCCTCCGTCAGCACCGGGCAGGGGGAAAGCCGCTCAGCCATCATCGCTGTCCATACACGCTGGGCATAGTCAACATCCTGAATGTTGACATTCAGACCATATCGACAATCTGGTATCAGAATTTTGAAAGTTAACATTTTATCGACATACCTGAAAATCTGTATTGCCAAGATAAACAGCAATGATGATTTTTAAATAGATTTTGGGGGAAATTTACTAAGAATACGAACACGAAAATTCGTATTCTTAATACGAATGCATGTGACTGGCATTGCCGAGGTATGGCATTTACGAATTCGTATTCCAGATGAAAATTTAATAATCAGTCCTATTTGACTGATTCGTATTTTCCGATGGCGTACGGATTTGTATTTGTAAATACAAATACGAATGTGCCATGAATACAAATTAATGTATTTTCAGGATAGTAAATCCTGAAAATAAGAATAAACCCCCCCCAAAAAAAAAAAAAAAAAGATTTTTTTAGCCGTATTTGGCTTAGTAAATTTTCCCCTATGTGTTTAACAAAAGTACCCTTTAGTCATCTCTGATTGCCGACACAGTCAGCTTCCTCCGTTCTCTAGTTGTATAAGTTTTACCTTTATAACTTATCCACCTCCCCGTTACCTGAACTACTCAGTAAATGCCGTCCCTGAGATCAGCGGTAAATTATATTTCTATTTTCTTACATTTAGAGTGGGCGAAAGAGATTAAGGGGGAAATTTACTAAAGGAAATTTGTAAAAAATAGGTGTATTTGTATCCAGAAATACACTTATTTTTGACATTTACTATCCCGAAAATACGGCAATTCGTATTCGTATTGATGTGCTATCAATACGAATACAAATTGCCATATTTTTGGGATAGTAAATGTCAAAAATAAGTGTATTTCTGGATACAAATACACCTATTTTTTACAAATTTCCTTTAGTAAATTTCCCCCTCAACTGCGTTCCGCACAGTTCTCTGTCTGACTGTAAGGAATAAATAAAGGCGATTTGTCTGATGGGGCCTAATCTGAGGAGAATCCCGTCTTATGGTTCCATTTATTACCGTGTAACACCACAAAAATAAACCTCTACATGTAAATTGATTTTTAAAAGGTGATAATTTCTAAAATTGTCCCTGTATGATCCCCGTGAGGTCTATTCATGTGTTATCACATTTTTTGTTCTGGCTTGCGTGTTACCCAGCATGCAGCTGACTGAGTTCCCTTTATGTCACTATTTCCAGGTAAAACTTTGACCACACTGCAAAGGAATATGGAGGATGATAAAACACAATGGGACCCAGGTGTTATTAGGCGCCTGCAACCGAGATGGTCCAGTTAAAAGAGATTATATATGGGGGTCTAGCATTATCAGTCTACAGGGGTAATTCTCTTTGCGCCACAGCTGCTGTGCCATAAATGTGATAGTCACAGGAGGCGGCTTGTGTGAAAACACTACCACCTGTGGCTTCTGTGATCCGCAGCAAGTGTTAGTAGTCACAGCCCCGGATCGCCTTTATGGCAGAGCGACCATCTGAGTAAGCCTAAGATTAATGGCGGAATGGCAGAGGAACATTGCTGCCAGGGTCAGGAAGTCTATGGGCCAGATTCTCTAAGCTTCAAAAGTGATAAAATGTAGAGTGATAAACATCCAGCCAATCAGCTCCTACCTGCCATGCCACAGACTGGGTTTGAAAAATGTCAGACAGGAGCTGATTGGCTGGCTGTTTATCACTCTCCATTTTATCACTTTTGAAGCTTAGAGAATCTGGCCCCATGTCTCAACACGCTTTCAAAATGGGGGCATCACAACTCCATTTTGTAAAACTCCATTTCTGCCCCACATGGTCACAGAATTTGAGTAATGCTACGGCACTGCAAACAATCTCACAGGGCACGTTCTACGTATGCACGGTCCACCTACCATCGGAGACGTACACAAACCATCAGGTCTGTGTACAACTCAATATCAGGCTCCTTATAATAATATATCTTTATTATCATCACATAGAGTTGGGATCATTTGGTCTACAGCATGATGGTCGATAGTCATTAGGTCGACACCATGAGGTCGACATTGGAAAAGGTTGACATGGGTCTAGATCTACATGGTAAAAGGTCGACATGGTTCTAGGTCGAAAGGTCATTTGTTCGTCAGGTCGTTAGTTCGACAGGTCATTAGTTCGACAAAGTTTAGGTCGACAGTCAAAAGGTCGACATGGGGGTTTCACTGTTTTTTTTACCTGAATGTCAACACAGTCGACATGGACACAGTTTAAAGTGCACCGCATCCCCTCGCATCGCTCGATGCGATCGCTATGCGTCGGGCACACTATTTTATTTTTCCACCACGCCCTAGTGGATGGTAGGACATAAAATACCGCCTGTCGGCACATGTCAAAAAACAGTGAAAAACCCCATGTCGAACTTTTGACTGTCGACCTAAACAATGTCGAACTAATGACCTGGCGAACTAATGACCTGGCGAACTAATGACATTTTAACCTAGAACCATGTCGACCTTTTCGCATGTCAACTTAATGGTGTCAACCTAATGACTGTTGACCATCATGCTGTAGACCAAGTGACCGCATCCCCATTAAATGCCCACATACAATGAACACTTAACGAAATTCAAATGTGAACAGTACAGCGTAGAAGAACAGATAAAATAAAGCGACATCAGAATACTAGATCATGCTTAAATCCAACTATTTCCCACTAATTACGGAAATGCCACCGATAAGAAACTCTCTCTAAACCGTCTTGTTCTGCACAATATTGAACGATATCTCTTGTTCGATTGTAATAAAGAGGACAGTTCTCCACTAGGGTGCAAAGGATCCCTAAAAATACTCTTTGCCTTAAAAAGGAACCGGTTTCCATATACATGTTGGATACTTGGTAAGGCAACCACAATTATTTTGCTTGCCAGTGATACCACTCTCTGAAGATATCTGCGGTCAGTGGCAAAGCAGGAGCCGAACCAATACTAGAACACCGTAGGTGAGAACATTTCAATAACACTAGAGTAGAACTTCACCAGAGATCTCTTGCACATGCCAGCCGAATGTAGTTTCCTCAAGAAAAACACGCTGGTGAGCCTTCTTTATGACAATGTTTATGTGCGTACTCCCTAAAAGATCTTTTGACATATTTATGCCAAAAATTTAAAAGACTCAACTGCCTAAACTTGTTGGCCAATCGAAACTAGTGGACAGTATGAATCTTGGTGGAACCTCCTAAAGTCCACAATAATTTCTTTAGGACAAACAGTTATCTCTACTCCAGAACTCCAATCTGGACACTTCCAGCCTGTACTCCATTCATTACCATTAACAATAAGACCCACTATAGCGATATCATCTGCAAATTTGATGATTTGGACAGATTCAGAGCTTGAGGAGCAGTCATAAATAAACAACAGAGGGCTCAAAATGCAACAGAGGGCTCAAACTGCACCCCTGTGGGACCTCTGTGCTGGCTATCAGTTCACCAGATACTTGGTCTTTTATTCTGACAATCTGTGGCCTATTTGATAAAAAGTCTAAAGGCCCATACACACTGGGCGACTTTGAGCTGAAAGTCAGCTCAAAGCCGCCCAGTGTGTATGGCCCGGCGATGAGCGGTGAGCGCTGCTGCGCGCTCCCGCAACATTGCCGGGAAAGCCATTCATCTGCTGGTTATACCAGCAGATGAGCGGCTGTCAGGACGGCTTTGCATAGCGCTCTGCTATGCAACGCCATCCTCCCCCCTCCGTCGGCGCCGGGCAGGGGGAAAGCCACTCAGTGTGTGAACTACCGTGTTAAAAGCCGAGCTATAATCTACAATAAAACTCGAGCAAAGGAACCCTTTGATTCGATGTGGGCAAGAGTCTGGTGTAGAAGAGTTATACATTTCGCGCAGCGATTTAAATAGCTTGCCCGCTGCCCTTTCATCAATCAGCTTCGATAATTTTTCTCCCTAAATAAAGGGAAGATTTTTTGGTCATTATTGAAAAAATTAGTTTGGAGAAGAAAACTAAGCAAATAGCTTAGTGGGCGCCCAACTAACATATAAGTACCAAAAATTGTCCTGTTTTCAGGTGCTAACAAATGGGATACAAGATAAGTTTACCGATCCTGAGGGTGTAATGAGTATGTGTCGTGTGGGGTGGGGCCATATGTCACCACACAAGGCCTCAGATATATGCTGTCCCACTGGATATTTTTTCTGTGAGCCATATGGCCAATCCTCCCCGGCCTCTACTTATTAAAGTAAATATGTCTCCTTGAGGAACAACTATTTCACAAAAAAAGCATCAGGGGTATATACTATATTTATTATACCCTAGTGCTGTCTTACCCCCGGCCGACTTTACCGGGCATCTGCGAGATTGGCCATAAATGGATAGTGCTGTCCCAGCTGCGGAGAATGGGTAGTGACACCTGCAGCGGTTGAAATCGATATTCTGTTGTACTGCATCGCACAAATGATGTTTTCAGGGTCAGGCGCATGTACAGATGGCTCAGACACTGAAAATGCTTCTGTTTCTCAAAATCCATCCCATAATGTGCAATGTGGCTGGTTGCCATGGTAGTCACATATATAGCAGCCTGAAGAAACAAACAAAGGAAAAGTGATAAACGTCACACCGATTTATGATTTATGCGCATCTTTTATTCTTCATGGGATCGCCTTACTAGCGCCAGAACGAAACCAAAGTTGGGTTTATAAGGAGAAGTGTTTGCGTCTGTGCAGGGTGTTAAGATTATTTAATATATACTTGGAATTAAGTTACACATTGCAGGTTCTGTTGGCAGCCTGATTTATACTGCTGGATGCCGCGTACTGGAATAGTACTTTGAATTGTTTATCAAGAAAGAGAGATAATGGACTTTATAAACATACAGCATATAAACACTGAGGTCAGACTACATTTTTTAGTTAATAATCTTAAAAGGGTCTGAGAATGTACTTATCTACTTAGGGCCTTGTTGGGCTACATCAGCCAATTTTAGGTCTCAGCTATTTGTTTTAACTAAAGAGATGCATTTATATCAAACCATTTAAGCAGCCTAAAATTGCAAATGACAAAGCGAGGTCCGGAGTGATGTATATACATTTCTGCAGGACGGAGTATGGGTCACGTCCAAGTTCCGAGACGGAGAATGCAGTATAATGTCGCCATCAACCCCTTCCTTACATTAATAATTCCACCAGGTCCAGTAGAATTATTACATCTCAAACAACCGTTATTAACAAGGATTCACAAAATAACAACATTACTCTAGGGCCGAATCCAGGGAATACGTAATCCGTCTCTTTCTATGGTAAAGTGTGTGTTCAGCAGAGAGATGTGAGGTACGATGCCCCTATAAAATATATAACATGTCCAAGGAGGTAACACAGCATTTAGGAGGTGCCATATATTCCTACTTACCTACCTTCCCGAAATGGCTGGGACGGCATTTAGCGTGGCCCCCGCATAACACCCCCCGCACCCCCTCCCTCAGCCGGTCAAATACATTTGCGACTCTTTGGGGAGGGGGCGTGGCTAAAATGTTGCAAATTGTGAAATTTAGTACCACCCCCTCCCCGTAGAGCCACAAATCACAGCATTTACGGAAATGGGGGCGGGACTTAATACCCTCTGGGCATTACGTAAAACAGGTGAGGCTTGAAGAGGGATTTGTATTTCACACCCTTGGGATCCCCCTAGATGGGGTTTATATGAAAGGTATTCATGCGGCCCTTCATCTGCTGTAGAACTACACATCCCAGCATGCCCTGCCACAATTTTAGCATGCCTTACTACTATGGCAGAGCATGCTGGGATGTGTAGTTTCACAGCAGATGGAGGGCCGCATGATGATTCCCCCCCCCCCCCCCCCCGGTTTACATATTGCTAATGGATATCAGAACCAGAGGGAGATGTAGAAGTGATACATTTACTAAGATGGGGGTTGTCCATAGCAACCAATCCGGTTCTACTTCTTATTTATTTAGCTCCTTCTAGAAGACAATAGATAGAATGTAACTTTATCTCTCCCAATGCTTTGTTACATCTCCCGCCTTACGTGCCATCAGGAAATATTACAGCCATAATGTCTATAGTGTTATCAGGAAACGATTGCTCGGACTTGTACCAGCAGAGGAATATAGTGATTGTAATAATAATCAACATCATCATAGTAATCATCATCATCATCATCATCATCATCATCATCATCATATTCTAATAATGATGATGATGATGATGATCACTTTTATTTTATTGGAAATTTATCAATATGATCATCATCATCATCATCATTATCATCATCATATGCAAATAATGATGATGATGATGATGATCACTATATTTTATTGTAAAAGTATCCATATAATAATAATAATAACAATAATAATAATAATAATAACCAACATCATCATCATCATCATCATAGTAATCATCATCATCATTATATTCTGATGATGATGATGATCACTTTTATTTTATTGGAAATTTATCAATATGATGATGATGATCATCATCATCATCATCGCTATCATCATCATATGCAAATAATGATGATGATGATGATAATGATGATAATGATGATGATGGTCACTATTATTATATTGGAAATATATGCATCTAATAATAATAATAATAATAATAAATGTTAGTATTAATAATCATCATCATCATCATATGCTAATAATGATGATGATCACTATATTTTATTGGAAATGTATCCATATAATAATAATAATGATGAAGACACTTGTATAATCCCCTAGATGTGTGGCTCTCGGACCAGCCTATTTATCGTCTGTTCTAACAATATATTTTGCTTTTGACATTAGAACCGCAGACTCTGACAGATGTTTTTTAAAACCGCAGCTTATTTTTAGTCGCAGTATTTCTGTTTGCACAGAACGCAGATGTGTCTGTACAGATAATGAGGTGACAGATATATTATAATATGACGGAAGGTATCATATGAAGCCAGTGTGATACAATGTCTCTGCTGTATGACCCTAACAGAAGTACCCCCTGACACATTGTCAGGGACCGAGTTACACAGCAGAAGTATCAGTGTAAAGTTTTGAAATAAATGTAGTTTTTATTTGCCGAAATTCCAATTAAATCGCATTTCCACTTGACACGTACGTCTTCCTCCGATGGAGACAACAGGTTGTCGGTTTTGCCGTTCTGAGTTATAAATAGAGATGTCAGCTGTAGTCTCTCCCACCGGTTGTCTAATTGTGTTTTTTGATGATGTCATTTCTGTGAAATTGTTGAACCGGTAAACAGTCCTCAAAACTTTTTGTAAAGTTTGGTCAACATTTTGGGAAATCATAAAAGGAAATCTGAGGGAAGTAGACAGAAAGTAAACACGGAAGTCTTCAAATAAATTGGGAAAATATCACAGATCGCTATCCCCTCTCAAATCCATAAACAATTCCCAAACCATCAAGGATTTTCTCAGTTTGTGCAAATGGGAGTAATTCCGATCCTTCTACAGCTTTGCGACAGAGACCGGCCGAGCAAAGGCCGGCATTGACATCACGGACCCTCCCTGAAGAATCCTGGGCACGCCTGCATGTTTTTTGAACTTTCGCAGAAAACGGTAGGTGTCCACTCCCAAACACTGGCTTCCAGTCAGTCAAATTGCGAGGGGATTGCGATTATATTTTTTGTCTCTATTTTGACTTGCACATGTGTATTACAATCTGTGCAGTCATTCGATAACCACATTGCATATCAGTGATCAACTTTGAATAACCCCCTAATACGGTGGTTAAATCATGGCCATATTATGGTTGGACGGTAGACGAAGGTGTGTACGCCAACACTACAGTCACAGCTGCCAAATTCCCCCCCCCCCCCCCCAATCACATTTGACAGACACTTACTCTCTCTGCATTACCTGGATTCTCATTAGGGTATACCGTCGATACTATTTAGGTCGGCATACATACATATTAGTTCGACACCTGAAAATGGTCAACATGACTAAGTTGGATAGGGTCAATAGGTCGACAAGATTTGGTCGACATTGGGAAGGTCGACAGTGAAGAGGTTGACATGGGCTTTTTACCTTTTTTTTTTGAGCCGACATGTGCCGACAGGCAGTATTTCATGCCCTACCATCCACTAGGGTGTGGAGGGAGGATAAAATAGTGTAGCGAGACACTGTGCCCAAAGCATGGCGAGCGTAACGGTGCACTTTTTCTGTGATTATGTCATCTGTGTCAACATTCGAGACAAAAAAACCCCATGATAACCCATGTCAACCTTTCCATAGTCAACCTCCCAATGCCGACCTAATGCTTACGTCGTCCTTAGGCATGTCAACCTTTCCAGTGTCGACCACCAGTGTGTCAACCAGTGTGTCAACCTTAATAGTGTCGACCCAATGACACATACACCTCATTCTCCCGTACAAATCACACTGTGTGCCAGCCCCTAAAGTATGGGGGCCCCTGGGTGACTGCGCCTGTGGCCCCTCCCTTAATCCAGTTATAGGTTATGCAGATAATAATTGAAATGCGCAAATAAGGAATTCTTATTGGATGCCGGCATTAGCTTGTCCATCTTATTTTTCTGCCATCAATGTCTTTCCGATGAACCGTGCAGGGTACTTGTTTCCTAGAACGGCCACAATCGCGGGCATCGTGTACCTTTAAGTTAAAAAAAGGTCCATTTTGCCGGCAAAGGGAAAATCGCGGGCATCACTTCGGTCGCGACCATTAACATTGGCCCCGACGCGATGCCCGGGATTTTGCCATAGGCTTCAATGTTAAAATATTTTTTAACATTGAAATCGTGAGCATCGCGTCGGTCTTGTGCCATTATAATGGCACAAGATGAGATGGACTTGATTAAGTCCATCTCACATAGGAAAAAATGTGAAATGGGCCAATATGACCCATTTGACATTATATATGCCCTGTCGTCACCCCACGATTGACGCGAACCCGAAGCGTGGCGTCCTCCAACCTTTTCATTCCCCTACTATCCACGTCGGTGTGGAGTTGAGAATATAAAGTGTGACGAGCGCAGCGAGCCACCGAGCCCGAAGCGTGGCGAGCGCAGCGAGCCCCGCGTATACCTGTGAAGTTATACGCGTACGCTCGCCATGCTTCGGGCTCGGTGGCTCGCTGCGCTCGCCACACTTTATATTCTCAACTCATCGCCGACGTGGATAGTAGGGGAATGAAAAGGTCGGAGGATGCGCACCGCCGACCCTCGCGGGCTCGCTGCGCTCGCCACGCTTCGGGTTCACGTCAATCGTGGGGTGGGGTTTACGCTGTAAAATTGGGGGTCTAGGGAATATTTTACATTGAATCCAATGTAAAATCGGGTCCCAGGGACCCTATTCACATTTGATTCAATAAAAAAATCGGGTCGGTCGCGTCGGTCACATCGCATGCGATGCGACCAACGCGATTTTTCCGACACGACCACCCCGATGGAAATCAGTGTGGCCGTGCTAGGAAACAAGTACCCAGTGCAGAGATAAATACACAGATCCCGAGAGATATTCATTCACCTACAACGATATGACACCAGGATACACAACATTCCCAGTGTCTGGTGCACCGGTGCTATGTGGGATCATCTCATCCATCCTTATACAAATGGGATTCTGTGCTATCTTCTATTGTGACCATCCAGTGATTCATTCAGGATTGCTGAAGCCAAATCTTCATTAGAGATCAAAAGTCAATATTGATTAAAACGCCATTTGATGATTCCTGTGGTTTTATTGCATGATGTAATGTACGATTGATTTATCTTCCTACCATTCACTACAATCTTCTGTGTCATTTTTAGTCTGTCTCTGGTCAGAATTGTATCAATATGAATATTGGCATTTACTAGTATTAACCTCCAGTAAGTGATGTTCCTGCATCACTCACCGCTCAGCATTACAGGATATTCCCTATATAAGCAATATGCAGCCGTTCTTGCACTTTTTACCAGCAATTTCACAGGGATGCAGTCATCATCCTGGCGGTCAGGCGTTCAATATACCAAGGTCGGCATGCCGAATTCTGCCAGGAGACCGGTGCCGGAACCTTGAGAGGATCACTAACCAGAATACCGACAGCCAGTATCCATATACCTACCTCCAACCGATCCAGTAATGCTAGGAGGGATACTTCACTGAAACCTGGTGGCAAAGGGCATGGTCTACATATTGCATCACCCCCACAAGGTCACACCCCATTTTATCACTGTGGGGGCACGACCAGAGCCTCTGTGAGCTGATGGCAATGCCCTCAGCCCAGAGCCGGCCTTAGGCATAGGCCAACTAGGCAATTGCCTAGGGCATTTGGAATGCCTAGGGGCATCAGCAGCTTCTGCTGATTAAAATGATATGCAGCATGCCTATTTTGTGTGTGTGAGGCTGTTAGCGGCTGTGCGAGTCCTGTCTGCAGGTGGGTGGGTTGTGCAATAGTGTTCAGCATATGTGTAATGGGCATTATGTGTGTCATGTATAAATGCATTAATAATGTGTGACATATGTGTAAGGGCCATTATTTGTGTCATTATGTGTATGAAGGGCATTAATAAAGGTTGGCATAATGTGTAAGGGGCATTATGGTTATAAGGACATTAATAATGTGTGTCATGTGTAAGGGGCATTTCTGTGTGGTATTATCAGGGGTGCCTAGAGAATGGGGTAGGGGGTACAAATTACCCAGGCCAAAGTCTGATGAAAGGGCCCAGTGGGGGCCCCGGGCCCCGTCCCCTTAAGTGACAGAAGCAGCTGCAGCTCTTCTCCTCTATCCAGCACACACTGCTTTGTGCTGGGTTTCAGTGTGGCCATGGAGGTGCTTAAAATACAATATTTTCTCAGGATTTTTTTGAAGGGTATAATGTGAATAATATGAGGAGTAATGTACATAAGGTAAAGTGGTACTACTGTGTGATGTAACATGAATGAGGGACACCATCGCATGATATAATGTGATAAAGTTGCACTACTGTGTGGCATAATTTGAATTGGGGGTACTATTGTGTGGCCATGCCCCTTCCCAACAAGAACACACCCCTGTATGGGCTCCGCACCGAATGGGTGCGCTGTTTTTATTTAAAATATTGTGGGTAGGAGCGCCAAAATGATGACTGCAATGATGAGGGTTGATGATGCTGGGAAAGGGGAGCAGGGTCAGAGGCGGAACTAGTGGCGGTGCTAGGGGGCAACAGTCAAAATCTTGCCTAGGGCATAATTTAGGCTAGGGCCGGCTCTGCCTCAGCCCCTGGGGGAAAAGATGTCTATGCACATCTGGCAGCGGGTGACAGGAGGACTCTAAACTGCACCCCCCCCCACTGCAGGACACTGCCAGTTGGGAGGTATACAAATCAGTGAGGTTAGGTTAGGGTTGGGGAACGGGATGGGGGGGGGTTTGGGTAATTGACCCCTCCTGCATATGTACCCTGCCTCGCATGCTAACTTCCCCCAGTGTCACCTCACTCTCAGGACACATGTAATATAGACAGTCCCGGTGTCCCCTCACTGTAAGGACACATGTAATACAGACAGTCCCGGTGTCCCCTCACTCTCAGGACACGTGTAATACAGACAGTCCCGGTGTCCCCTAACTCTCAGGACACGTGTAATACAGACAGTCCCGGCATCCCCTCACTCTCAGGACACGTGTAATACAGACAGTCCCGGTTTCCCCTCACTCTCAGGACACATGTAATACAGACAGTCCCGGCGTCCCCTCACTCTCAGGACACGTGTAATACAGACAGTCCCGGTGTCCCCTCACTCTCAGGACACGTGTAATACAGACAGTCCTGGCGTCCTCTCACTCTCAGGACACATGCAATACAGACAGTCCTGGTGTCCCCTCACTCTCAGGACACGTGTAATACAGACAGTCCCGGCGTCCCCTCACTCTCAGGACACGTGTAATACAGACAGTCCCCGTGTCCCCTCACTCTCAGGACACATGTAATACAGACAGTCCCGGTGTCCCCTCACTCTCAGGACACGTGTAATACAGACAGTCCCGGTGTCTCCGCAGTCCACTCTCAGGACACATGTAATACAGACAGTCCTGGCGTCCCCTCACTCTCAGGACACATGTAATACAGACAGTCCTGGTGTCCCCTCACTCTCAGGACACGTGTAATACAGACAGTCCCGGCGTCCCCTCACTGTCAGGACACATGTAATACAGACAGTCCCGGCGTCCCCTCACTCTCAGGACACATGTAATACAGACAGTCCCGGCATCCCCTCACTCTCAGGACATGTGTAATACAGACAGTCCCGGTGTCCCCTCACTTTCAGGACACGTGTAATACAGACAGTCCCGGCGTCCCCTCACTTTCAGGACACATGTAATACAGACAGTTCTGGTGTCCCCTCACTCTCAGGACACGTGTAATACAGACAGTCCCGGCGTCCCCTCACTTTCAGGACACATGTAATACAGACAGTCCTGGTGTCCCCTCACTCTCAGGACACGTGTAATACAGACAGTCCCGGCGTCCCCTCACTTTCAGGACACATGTAATACAGACAGTCCCGGTGTCTCCTCACTCTCAGGACACGTGTAATACAGACAGTCCCGGTGTCCCCTCACTTTCAGGACACGTGTAATACAGACAGTCCCGGTTTCCCCTCACTCTCAGCACACATGTAATACAGACAGTCCCGGTGTCCCCTCACTCTCAGGACACGTGTAATACAGACAGTCCCGGCGTCCCCTCACTCTCAGGACACGTGTAATACAGACAGTCCCGGTGTCCACTCACTCTCAGGACACGTGTAATACAGACAGTCCCGGTGTCCCCTCACTAGCAGGACATGTGTAATACTGACAGTCCTGGCGTCCCCTCACTCTCAGGAAACGTGTAATACAGACAGTCCCGGTGTCCCCTCACTCTCAGGACACGTGTAATACAGACAGTCCCGGTGTCTCCTCACTCTCAGGACACGTGTAATACAGACAGTCCCGGTGTCCCCTCACTTTCAGGACACGTGTAATACAGACAGTCCCGGCGTCCCCTCACTTTCAGGACACGTGTAATACAGACAGTCCTGGTGTCCCCTCCCTCTCAGGACACGTGTAATACAGACAGTCCCGGTGTCCCCTCACTCTCCGGACACGTGTAATACAGACAGTCCCGGCGTCCCCTCACTCTCAGGACACATGTAAAACAGACAGTCCTGGTGTCCCCTCACTCTCAGGACACGTGTAATACAGACAGTCCCGGCCTCCCCTCACTCTCAGCACACATGTAATACAGACAGTCCCGACGTCCCCTCACTCTCAGGACACGTGTAATACAGACAGTCCCGGCGTCCCCTCACTTTCAGGACACGTGTAATACAGACAGTCCTGGTGTCCCCTCACTCTCAGGACACGTGTAATACAGACAGTTCCGGCGTCCCCTCACTCTCGGGACACGTGTAATACAGACAGTCCCGGCGTCCCCTCACTCTCGGGACACGTGTAATACAGACAGTCCCGGTGTCCCCTCACTCTCAGCACACATGTAATACAGACAGCCCCGGTGTCCCCTCACTCTCAGGACATGTGTAATACAGACAGTCCCGGCGTCCCCTCACTCTCAGGACACGTGTAATACAGACAGTCCCGGTGTCCCCTCACTCTCAGGACACATGTAATACAGACAGTCCCGGTGTCCCCTCACTAGCAGGACATGTGTAATACTGACAGTCCCGGCGTCCCCTCACTCTCAGGACACGTGTAATACAGACAGTCCCGGTGTCCCCTCACTCTCAGGAAACGTGTAATACAGACAGTCCCGGTGTCCCCTCACTCTCAGGACACATGTAATACAGACAGTCCCGGTGTCTCCTCACTCTCAGGACACGTGTAATACAGACAGTCCCGGTGTCCCCTCACTCTCAGGACACATGTAATACAGACAGTCCCGGTGTCTCCTCACTCTCAGGACACGTGTAATACAGACAGTCCCGGTGTCCCCTCACTTTCAGGACACATGTAATACAGACAGTCCCGGCGTCCCCTCACTCTCAGGACACGTGTAATACAGACAGTCCCTGTGTCCCCTCACTCTCAGGACACATGTAATGCAGACAGTCCCGGCGTCCCCTCACTCTCAGGACACATGTAATACAGACAGTCCCGGTGTCCCCTCACTCTCAGGCCACATGTAATACAGACAGTCCCGGTGTCCCCTCACTCTCAGGACACATGTAATACAGACAGTCCCAGTGTTCCCTCACTCTAAGGACACGTGTAATACAGACAGTCCCGGTGTCTCCTCACTCTCAGGACACGTGTAATACAGACAGTCCTGGCGTCCTCTCACTCTCAGGACACGTGCAATACAGACAGTCCCGGTGTCCCCTCACTCTCAGGACACGTGTAATACAGACAGTCCCGGTGTCCCCTCACTCTCAGGACACGTGTAATACAGACAGTCACGGTGTCCCCTCACTCTCAGGACACGTGTAATACAGACAGTCCCGGTGTCCCCTCACTCTCAGGACACGTGTAATACAGACAGTCCCGGCGTCCCCTCACTCTCAGGACACGTGTAATACAGACAGTCCCGATGTCCCCTCACTCTCAGGACACATGTAATACAGACAGTCCCGGCGTCCCCTCACTCTCAGGACACTTGTAATACAGACAGTCCCGGTGTCCCCTCACCCTCAGGACACATGTAATACAGACCGTCCTGGTGTCCCCTAACTGTCAGGACACGTGTAATACAGACAGTCCTGGTGTCCCCTCACTCTTAGGACACAGGTAATATAGACAGTCCCGGTGTCCCCTCACTCTCAGGACATGTGTAATACAGACAGTCCTGGCGTCCTCTCACTCTCAGGACACGTGCAATACAGACAGTCCCGGTGTCCCCTCACTCTCAGGACACGTGTAAGACAGACAGTCCCGGCGTCCCCTCACTCTCAGGACACGTGTAATACAGACAGTCCCCGTGTCCCCTCACTCTCAGGACACATGTAATACAGACAGTCCCGGTGTCTCCGCAGTCCACTCTCAGGACACATGTAATACAGACAGTCCTGGCGTCCCCTCACTCTCAGGACACATGTAATACAGACAGTCCTGGTGTCCCCTCACTCTCAGGACACGTGTAATACAGACAGTCCCGGCCTCCCCTCACTCTCAGCACACATGTAATACAGACAGTCCCGGCGTCCCCTCACTCTCAGGACACGTGTAATACAGACAGTCCCGGCGTCCCCTCACTTTCAGGACACATGTAATACAGACAGTCCTGGTGTCCCCTCACTCTCAGGAAACGTGTAATACAGACAGTTCCGGCGTCCCCTCACTCTCGGGACACGTGTAATACAGACAGTCCCGGCGTCCCCTCACTCTCAGGACACGTGTAATACAGACAGTCCCGGCATCCCCTCACTCTCAGCACACGTGTGATACAGACAGTCCCGGAGTCCCCTCACTCTCAGGACACGTGTAATACAGACAGTCCCGGTGTCCCCTCACTCTCAGGACACGTATAATACAGACAGCCCTGATGTCCCCTCACTGTCAGGACACATGTAATACAGACAGTCCCGGTGTCCCCTCACTGTCAGGACACATGTAATACAGACCGTCCCGGTGTCCCCTCACTCTCAGGACACGTATAATACAGACAGCCCTGATGTCCCCTCACTGTCAGGACACATGTAATACAGACAGTCCCGGTGTCCCCTCACTGTCAGGACACGTGTAATACAGACCGTCCCGATGTCCCCTCACTCTCAGGACACATGTAATACAGACCGTCCCGGTGTCCCCTCACTGTCAGGACACGTGTAATACAGACCGTCCCGGTGTCCCCTCACTCTCAGGACACATGTAATACAGACAGTCCCGGCGTCCCCTCACTCTCAGGACACATGTTATACAGACAGTCCCGGTGTCCCCTCACTCTCAGGACACGTGTAATACAGACAGTCCCGGCGTCCCCTCACTGTCAGGACACGTGTAATACAGACAGTCCCGGTGTCCCCTTACTCTCAGGACACGTATAATACAGACAGTCTCTGCGTCCCCTCACTCTCAGGACACATGTAATACAGACAGTCCCGATGTCCCCTCACTGTCAGGACACATGTAATACAGACAGTCCCAGTGTCCCCTCACCGTCAGGACACCTGTAATACAGACAGTCCTGATGTCCCCTCACTGTCAGGACACATGTAATACAGACAGTCCCGGCGTCCCCTCACTTTCAGGACACATGTAATACAGACAGTCCCGGCATCCCCTCACTCTCAGGACATGTGTAATACAGACAGTCCCGGTGTCCCCTCACTTTCAGGACACGTGTAATACAGACAGTCCCGGCGTCCCCTCACTTTCAGGACACATGTAATACAGACAGTTCTGGTGTCCCCTCACTCTCAGGACACGTGTAATACAGACAGTCCCGGCGTCCCCTCACTTTCAGGACACATGTAATACAGACAGTCCTGGTGTCCCCTCACTCTCAGGACACGTGTAATACAGACAGTCCCGGCGTCCCCTCACTTTCAGGACACGTGTAATACAGACAGTCCCGGTGTCCCCTCACTCTCAGGACACATGTAATACAGACAGTCCCGGTGTCTCCTCACTCTCAGGACACGTGTAATACAGACAGTCCCGGTGTCCCCTCACTTTCAGGACACATGTAATACAGACAGTCCCGGTGTCCCCTCACTCTCAGCACACATGTAATACAGACAGTCCCGGTGTCCCCTCACTCTCAGGACACGTGTAATACAGACAGTCCCGGCGTCCCCTCACTCTCAGGACACGTGTAATACAGACAGTCCCGGTGTCCACTCACTCTCAGGACACGTGTAATACAGACAGTCCCGGTGTCCCCTCACTAGCAGGACATGTGTAATACTGACAGTCCTGGCGTCCCCTCACTCTCAGGAAACGTGTAATACAGACAGTCCCGGTGTCCCCTCACTCGCAGGACACGTGTAATACAGACAGTCCCGGTGTCTCCTCACTCTCAGGACACGTGTAATACAGACAGTCCCGGTGTCCCCTCACTTTCAGGACACGTGTAATACAGACAGTCCCGGCGTCCCCTCACTTTCAGGACACGTGTAATACAGACAGTCCTGGTGTCCCCTCACTCTCAGGACACGTGTAATACAGACAGTCCCGGTGTCCCCTCACTCTCCGGACACGTGTAATACAGACAGTCCCGGCGTCCCCTCACTCTCAGGACACATGTAATACAGACAGTCCTGGTGTCCCCTCACTCTCAGGACACGTGTAATACAGACAGTCCCGGCTTCCCCTCACTCTCAGCACACATGTAATACAGACAGTCCCGGCGTCCCCTCACTTTCAGGAAACGTGTAATACAGACAGTCCTGGTGTCCCCTCACTCTCAGGACACGTGTAATACAGACAGTTCCGGCGTCCTCTCACTCTCGGGACACGTGTAATACAGACAGTCCCGGCGTCCCCTCACTCTCAGGACACGTGTAATACAGACAGTCCCGGTGTCCCCTCACTCTCAGCACACATGTAATACAGACAGTCCCGGTGTCCCCTCACTCTCCGGACACGTGTAATACAGACCGTCCTGGTGTCCCCTCACTGTCAGGACACGTGTAATACAGACAGTCCTGGCGTCCCCTCACTCTCAGGACACGTGTAATACAGACAGTCCTGGTGTCCCCTCACTCTCAGGACATGTGTAATACAGACAGTCCCGGTGTCCCCTCACTCTCAGGACACATGTAATACAGACAGTCCCGGCGTCCCCTCACTCTCAGGACACAGGTAATACAGACAGTCCCGGTGTCCCCTCACTCTCAGGACACATGTAATACAGACAGTCCCGGTGTCCCCTCACTCTCAGGACACGTGTAATACAGACAGTCCTGGTGTCCCCTAACTCTCAGGACACATGTAATACAGACAGTCCCGGTGTCCCCTCACTAGCAGGACATGTGTAATACTGACAGTCCCGGCGTCCCCTCACTCTCAGGACACGTGTAATACAGACAGTCCCGGTGTCCCCTCACTCTCAGGAAACGTGTAATACAGACAGTCCCGGTGTCCCCTCACTCTCAGGACACATGTAATACAGACAGTCCCGGTGTCTCCTCACTCTCAGGACACGTGTAATACAGACAGTCCCGGTGTCCCCTCACTCTCAGGACACATGTAATACAGACAGTCCCGGTGTCCCCTCACTCTCAGGACACGTGTAATACAGACAGTCCCGGCGTCCCCTCACTCTCAGGACACGTGTAATACAGACAGTCCTGGTGTCCCCTAACTCTCAGGACACATGTAATACAGACAGTCCCGGTGTCCCCTCACTAGCAGGACATGTGTAATACTGACAGTCCCGGCGTCCCCTCACTCTCAGGACACGTGTAATACAGACAGTCCCGGTGTCCCCTCACTCTCAGCACACGTGTAATACAGACAGTCCCGGTGTCCCCTCACTCTCAGGACACGTGTAATACAGACAGTCCCGGTGTCCCCTCACTAGCAGGACATGTGTAATACTGACAGTCCCGGCGTCCCCTCACTCTCAGGACACGTGTAATACAGACAGTCCCGGTGTCCCCTCACTCTCAGGAAACGTGTAATACAGACAGTCCCGGTGTCCCCTCACTCTCAGGACACATGTAATACAGACAGTCCCGGTGTCTCCTCACTCTCAGGACACGTGTAATACAGACAGTCCCGGTGTCCCCTCACTCTCAGGACACATGTAATACAGACAGTCCTGGTGTCTCCTCACTCTCAGGACACGTGTAATACAGACAGTCCCGGTGTCCCCTAACTTTCAGGACACATGTAATACAGACAGTCCCGGCGTCCCCTCACTCTCAGGACACGTGTAATACAGACAGTCCCGGTGTCCCCTCACTCTCAGGACACATGTAATGCAGACAGTCCCGGCGTCCCCTCACTCTCAGGACACATGTAATACAGACAGTCCCGGTGTCCCCTCACTCTCAGGCCACATGTAATACAGACAGTCCCGGTGTCTCCTCACTCTCAGGACACGTGTAATACAGACAGTCCTGGCGTCCTCTCACTCTCAGGACACGTGCAATACAGACAGTCCCGGTGTCCCCTCACTCTCAGGACACGTGTAATACAGACAGTCCTGGCGTCCTCTCACTCTCAGGACACGTGCAATACAGACAGTCCCGGTGTCCCCTCACTCTCAGGACACGTGTAATACAGACAGTCCCGGTGTCCCCTCACTCTCAGGTCACGTGTAATACAGACAGTCCCGGTGTCCCCTCACTCTCAGGACACGTGTAATACAGACAGTCCCGGCGTCCCCTCACTCTCAGGACACGTGTAATACAGACAGTCCTGGGCTGAGATTTAATAGGATGAGAGATTCAGAAAGTGAGAGATTTGGTGAGAAATCTCCAGTTTTTTTAAAGCGGCAATCATTTACACTGCAAAATCAAACTGGTTTTGCAGTGTAAATGATTGCCGCTTTAAAAAAACTGGAGATTTCTTCCCAAATCTCTCACTTTCTGAATCTCTCATCCTATTAAATCTCACCCCTGGTGTCCCCTCACTCTCAGGACACATGTAATACAGACAGTCCCGGCGTCCCCTCACTCTCAGGACACTTGTAATACAGACAGTCCCGGTGTCCCCTCACTCTCAGGACACATGTAATACAGACCGTCCTGGTGTCCCCTCACTGTCAGGACACGTGTAATACAGACAGTCCCGGCGTCCCCTCACTCTCAGGACACGTGTAATACAGACAGTCCCGGTGTCCCCTCACTCTCAGGACACATGTAATACAGACAGTCCCGGCGTCCCCTCACTCTCAGGACACTTGTAATACAGACAGTCCCGGTGTCCCCTCACTCTCAGGACACATGTAATACAGACCGTCCTGGTGTCCCCTCACTGTCAGGACACGTGTAATACAGACAGTCCTGGCGTCCCCTCACTCTCAGGACACGTGTAATACAGACAGTCCCGGTGTCCCCTCACTCTCAGGACATGTGTAATACAGACAGTCCCGGTGTCCCCTCACTCTCAGGACACATGTAATACAGACAGTCCCGGCGTCCCCTCACTCTCAGGACACAGGTAATACAGACAGTCCCGGTGTCCCCTCACTCTCAGGACACATGTAATACAGACAGTCCCGGTGTCCCCTCACTCTCAGGACACATGTAATACAGACAGTCCCGGTGTCCCCTCACTCTCAGGACACGTGTAATACAGACAGTCCCGGTGTCCCCTCACTCTCAGGACACATGTAATACAGACAGTCCCGGTGTCCCCTCACTCTCCGGACACGTGTAATACAGACAGTCCCGGTGTCCCCTCACTGTCAGGACACGTGTAATACAGACAGTCCCGGTGTCCCCTCACTCTCAGGACATGTGTAATACAGACAGTCCCGGTGTCCCCTCACTCTCAGGACACGTAATACAGACAGTCCCGGTGTCCCCTCACTCTCAGGACACATGTAATACAGACAGTCCCGGTGTCCCCTCACTCTCAGGACACATGTAATACAGACAGTCCCGGTGTCCCCTCACTCTCCGGACACGTGTAATACAGACAGTCCCGGTGTCCCCTCACTGTCAGGACACGTGTAATACAGACAGTCCCGGTGTCCCCTCACTCTCAGGACATGTGTAATACAGACAGTCCCGGTGTCCCCTCACTCTCAGGACACATGTAATACAGACAGTCCCGGTGTCCCCTCACTCTCAGGACACATGTAATACAGACAGTCCCGGTGTCCCCTCACTCTCCCTGTAGCTGTAACATTATTAGGCCAATATGCGCCCATTCTCCGCCTGAGTACAAAATGGGTATTTTATAAATCTTTGGTGGTTATGGTGACACGTGAAACTGTAATGAGGTGCATAAGGCAGGGCAAAGTCATCATTGTAATACGGTTTGTCCTATCAATATAAGATATATGGAGGGATTTGCAGCTCTGCAGAGATTTTACACAACATGCAGGTAAAGTTACGGTTTTATAGAAGTTCTGGGGTGTGTAAAATACATAAAAAAGTCCCACATCCTGCCTTCAAAGTGGCTTCAAGGTTTTAAAAGGGGAGGATCATGGTGATTATGTGCTCCTGCCCCCGGGTTCATTTACCTCCGCCGATCTCCACTGTACCAACGACCAATACAACTATAATGACTCTGCCCATTAATGTGTCTTCCCCTGGGGGTAATTTAGTGCAGTGAGGAACAGCTCTGAGTATTTGGGCATCTCTACATAGAGCACCTTAGAGGTAGGTGACATGGCCTCTTTGTAGAATGTCCACAGACCAGACGAGAGCTAGGAAGCGATCAGCCCATGTCCTCATTAGTGCCGGTTATTTTCTGCCATTAGAGTAGTTCAGTCACTTAATTAATTGTCCAGGCTTTGTGTAGTAACTGATGAGTGAATGAGTGATTATCTGATTACAGCGCTATTATTTCCAGCTGTTTATAGGTGAGCCATCATAATACTGTTACAGACACGGCGAAGGTCATTTGCGGACATCACGCACCGGCTTTAGTGCATTGGCAGCCAATTACCAAACACCATGCTTTAACTAATTGTAGGAGAATAGTTGTAATTAATTAAGGATGCAGTCCATCTTTTAGAGTAGACACACCTTTAATTGGAAGTAATTATTAAGGTACTTGTGTAGTTTCACGGCGGCAGCTTACGCTACGTTATCAGCGTAGCCCAACGGTTGCCTAGCGTAGTCAGCGTAGTGTCACCGTGAGGCAGCTACTCACCGTACTGTTGCTGGGAACTGCATCTCTGTTCCCAGCGTCCCTGGCAAGCCTAGTGAGCGTCTCTTACACAGCGCCGGCGCCCGCATGATCCGCTCACTGACGGAGAGGCGCTCCATCTGTCTGAGACACAGGAGCGTCTGATACGCTTCTGCGTCTGAGGAACTATTGCGGCAGGATACAGCAACCCTGACGACAGGGTTAGAGGTTCGGTAGCACAAAAAGGGGGTGCGGACGCAAGTGCGCTGCTATTAACTACACTGGCCACAGGAGCGCTACGCTCATTCTGACAGGGACGCTACGCTGACTACGTAACTGCCGCCGTAAAACTACACAAGTACCATTACTAATTGGGGACTTACCTGAAAGGGGATAAGAGCCTCTTAAGCTGGGTACACATTAGTCGATTTTTATAAATGACTTGTAGTTTTGTGAGTAATCGGAATCACTACTGTGTGAGCGCTTCTCTATACAGCGAAACACTCGCATGTTATGCGTAGTGCCCTGGCTGCGCAGTTGAGTTGTGAAGCCAATTAGACCCACCCAGATTAACGATGCATGCTCATTATCGGCCAACTCTATCATTTGTACATGCAGTCACATCCCAACTGTCTCATCAATGACAGCACGCTCCTGGATGTGGCCACTGAACGATATCGTTAACGATATAATTCGGTATGTATGCACTATATCGTTATACTATTGTTCATGGACAATATTTTCTAACCTGTACCGAGCTTTTGAGTTATATCCAGAGGCTTGAATAACTATTAGAGTGTTCCTGGGCTGGGTCCCTTGATAAATATGAGAGTCGTTTGGAATCCTTCAGCATTTAAAGTGATCCTGAAAGTGTGCATCTCAGGGTGTGAATCTGTGAATGATTACCTGCAGGTGTCAACCTTCAGGTGTTATTCTCTAGGTTAAGGACACCCAGGTGTGATCCTCCAGATGAGGACCTCATATGTAATCCCCCAGGTGAGGATCCCCAGATGTGATCCTCCAGATGAGGGCCCCCAGGTGTGATCCTCCAGATGAGGACCCGCATGTGTGATCCTCCATGTGAGGACTCCAAGTTGTGAGCCTACAGGTGAGGACCCCCAGGTGTTAATCTCTAGCTCAGGTCCACTAGGTGTGATCCTTCAGGTGAGGACCCTCAGGTGTCATCCGCCAGTTTAGGACCCCACGGTGTGATCCTCCAGATGAGGATCCCCAGGTGTGATCATTCAGGTGAGGACTGCATGTGTGATCCTACATGTGAGGATCCTCAGTTGTGATCCTCCAGGTGAGGACCTCCAGGTGAGGACCTCCAGGTGAGGACCCCAGGTGTGATCCTCTAGGTGAGGAACTCATGTGTGATCCTCCAGATGAGGGCCCCCAGGTTTGGTCCTCCGCGTGAGGTTCCCCAGGTGTGATCCTCCAGGTGAGGACCCCCCAGGTGTGATTCTCCAGACGAGTACCGCCAGGTGTGATCCTTTTAGTGAGGACACCCGGGTGTGATCCTCCAGGTGAGATCCAAGAGAGAACCTCTAAATCCTCCAGGTGAGGACCCCCATGTGTGATCCTCCAGGTAAAGATCTCCATTTGTGATTCTCCAGGTGAGGACCCCCATGTGTGATCCACCAGGTGAGGACTCCCATGTGTGATCCTCCATGTGAGGACCCCATGTGTGATCCTCCAGGTGAGGACCCCTAAGTGTGAATCTCCAGGTGAGGACCCCCATGTGTGATCCTCCAGGTGAGGACCCCCATGTGTGATCCTCCAGGTGAGGACCCCCATGTGTGATCCTCCAGGTGAGGACCCCTAAGTGTGAATCTCTAGCTGAGTTCCACCAGGCGTGGGACTACACACCTCACAGGACAGTGGTTACAGTTCCGTGTGCAGAGGGTGCCTATACAGGCTCTCAGCAGGAATATGTGCAGTGTGGAAGAGATGAATCCTGTGGGATATATATATATGTGACCCGTCTACCATGCACGATAATACTGTATTGAGCCTGGAGAAGGAAGATTAGATTGTCGTATTGGTTCTATATGAAAAGACAACGCTCTTATTTCAGTCAGAGCCTGTCAGAGCCTAGACATGGGCTTCCTGTAATCCTATTAGCTTTACATGTTATGAACAAAGTACAAAAATGTTATTATACAAATGTTCTGTACACAAGAGAACCGCACAGAGGGCTTATTAGATAGCCAGATACGTATTACCTAATTCATCAGCAGTGGACATATTCCTGGTTACCAATAAATTGTACCAAAATACCTAATAAGAGAAGTTCTGCATAGACCACAGAATAACGGGCAGTAAAGAAGCTCTGCCGTACAGAATAATGTGCAGCAGTGCAGCTCTGCAGTACAGAATAATGTGCAGCAATGCAGCTCTGCAGTACAGAATAATGTGCAGCAATGCAGCTCTGCAGTACAGAATAATGTGCAGCAATGCAGCTATGCAGTACAGAATAATGTGCAGCAGTGCAGCTCTGCAGTACAGAATAATGTGACGCAATGCAGCTCTGCAGTACAGCATAATGTGCCACAATGCAGTTCTGCAGTATGGAATAATGTGCAGCAAATGCAGCTCTGCAGTACAGCATAATGTGACGCAATGCAGCTCTGCAGTACAGCATAATGTGCATTAATGCATCTCTGCAGTACGGAATAATGTGCAGCAATGCATCTATGCAGTACAGAATAATGTGCAACAATGCAGAACTGCAGTACAGCATAATGTGCAGCAGTACAGAATAATGTGCATCAATGCAGCTCTGCAGTACAGAATAATGTGCAGCAATGCAGCTCTGCATTTCAGAATAATGTGCAACAATGCAGAACTGCAGTACAGCATAATGTGCAGCAGTACAGAATAATGTGCAGCAAAGCAGCTCTGCAGTACAGAATAATGTGCAGCAATGCAGCTCTGCATTTCAGAATAATGTGCAGCAATGCAGCGCTGCAGTACAGAATACTGTGACGCAAATGCAGCCATGCAGTACAGCATAATGTGCTGTAATGCAGCTCTGCAGTACAGCATAATGTGCAGCTCTGCAGTACAGAATAATGTGCAGCAATGCAGCTCTGCCGTACAGAATAATGTGCAGCAATGCAGCTCTGCAGTACAGAATACTATGCAGCAATGCAGCGCTGCAGTACATATTAATGTGCAGAAAATGCAGCTCTGCCGTACAGCATAATGTGCAGTAATGCAGATCTGCAGTACAGCATGATAAGCAGCAGTACAGAATAATGTGCAGCAATGCAGCTCTGCATTACAGCATAACGTGCAGCAATGCAGCTCTGCAGTACAGAATAATGGGCAACAATGCAGAACTGCAGTACAGCATAATGTGCAGCAGTACAGAATAATGTGCAGCAATGCAGCTCTGCAGTACAGAATAATGTGCAGCAATGCAGCTCTGCAGTACAGAATAATGTGCAGCAATGCAGCTCTGCAGTACAGAATAATGTGCAGCAATGCAGCTATGCAGTACAGAATAATGTGCAGCAGTGCAGCTCTGCAGTACAGAATAATGTGACGCAATGCAGCTCTGCAGTACAGCATAATGTGCCACAATGCAGTTCTGCAGTATGGAATAATGTGCAGCAAATGCAGCTCTGCAGTACAGCATAATGTGACGCAATGCAGCTCTGCAGTACAGCATAATGTGCATTAATGCATCTCTGCAGTACGGAATAATGTGCAGCAATGCATCTATGCAGTACAGAATAATGTGCAACAATGCAGAACTGCAGTACAGCATAATGTGCAGCAGTACAGAATAATGTGCATCAATGCAGCTCTGCAGTACAGAATAATGTGCAGCAATGCAGCTCTGCATTTCAGAATAATGTGCAACAATGCAGAACTGCAGTACAGCATAATGTGCAGCAGTACAGAATAATGTGCAGCAAAGCAGCTCTGCAGTACAGAATAATGTGCAGCAATGCAGCTCTGCATTTCAGAATAATGTGCAGCAATGCAGCGCTGCAGTACAGAATACTGTGACGCAAATGCAGCCATGCAGTACAGCATAATGTGCTGTAATGCAGCTCTGCAGTACAGCATAATGTGCAGCTCTGCAGTACAGAATAATGTGCAGCAATGCAGCTCTGCCATACAGAATAATGTGCAGCAATGCAGCTCTGCAGTACAGAATACTGTGCAGCAATGCAGCGCTGCAGTACATATTAATGTGCAGAAAATGCAGCTCTGCCGTACAGCATAATGTGCAGTAATGCAGATCTGCAGTACAGCATGATAAGCAGCAGTACAGAATAATGTGCAGCAATGCAGCTCTGCATTACAGCATAACGTGCAGCAATGCAGCTCTGCAGTACAGAATAATGGGCAACAATGCAGAACTGCAGTACAGCATAATGTGCAGCAGTACAGAATAATGTGCAACAATGCAGCTCTGCAGTACAGAATAATGTGCAGCAATGCAGCTCTGCAGTACAGAATAATGTGCAGCAATGCAGCTCTGCAGTACAGAATAATGTGCAGCAATGCAGCTCTGCAGTACAGAATAATGTGCAGCAATGCAGCGCTGCAGTACAGAATAATGTGCAGCAATGCAGTGCTGCAGTACAGAATAATGTGACGCAAATGCAGCTATGCAGTACAGCATAATGTGCTGTAATGCAGCTCTGCAGTACAGAATAATGTGCAGCTCTGCAGTACAGAATAATGTGCAGCAATGCAGCTCTGCCGTACAGAATAATGTGCAGCAATGCAGCGCTGCAGTACATATTAATGTGCAGAAAATGCAGCTCTGCCGTACAGCATAATGTGCAGTAATGCAGATCTGCAGTACAGCATAATGAGCAGCAGTACAGAATAATGTGCAGCAATGCAGCTCTGCATTACAGCATAACGTGTAGCAATGCAGCTCTGCATTATGTGCAGCAATGCAGCAATGCAGTACAGCATAATGTGCAGCAATGCAGCTCTGCAGTACAGAATAATGTGCAGACACACACACACACACCAACATACACACATATATACTGTACATACACCAACACACACACACACCAACACACACACACCAACACGCACACATATATACTGTACATACACCAACACACACACATACACCAACACACACACACATATATACTGTACATACACCAACACACACACACCAGTAGCGCACGCAGAGGGGGTTCTGAGTACCCAGAAACCCCCCCCAGGAGTCTAAGGACCCTAGGCTGAAAGCTGAGGGTCCCCTCTTTCCATGGGTATAAGAATTTTAAAAATCAGTCCTTGGGAACCAGAGATATCTGACTTCAAAGCAGTGGTCCCCATCCAAGCCTGTTAATTGCTCTTCCCAGTCAGATATTTCAGGTGCTGTCTGACTTAGAGTTTTTCTGAGGGTATATTCCAAAAGCTGGGACTCTCCCCCTTTGATGGACATTAGAAGCTTGTCTCTACTGTTCCTACAAACAGAGATATCAGCCTTCCAGCAGCTGGTTACTGCTCCAGCTCCACACACCTGGTATGTAGTTTTATATACTCGTTGGCAGATTGCTCTGCCTCCTGAACTCTGATCCCCTAGTGCCCAATACCATTTGGTAGGTGGGATTCTCTCGTTTTAAATTCCATTAAAATCTAATAAATCTATTTTTGGGAACTGGAGATATCTGCAGTCAAGCAAGCTGTCCTCCCACCAGAAAATTATGAATAATAAGCCCACTCCACTATACACCCCTCCTCTGCATATTAAACATCCTCTACCACCCTGGAAGTTATGTATGAGGGCCCCTTCATTCAGCCCAATGCCCCCTTCTCCCACCCCATCTCCCACCATCTGTGCAGTAAAGGGGTAATTAGTGGAAATTACTGATCCAGGCCCTACATGCTGAGCAGTTGATATAATACCCACTACCACCCGGGGGACATCAAAGCTTTCCCCACCCCTACCACTGGAGGATCGGTAGGGGCCCTAATACATTGCTATGCCCAGGGGTCTACACTGCTGTTGACTCCCCTGTATGTATATATATATATGTATGTATATATATATAGTTATATATATATGTGTGTGTGTATTATATATATATATTTTATTATTTCTATACATTCTATCTATAATACTTTAACTGACCCGGCATATACTGGGTCACCTAAGTGTCCATCTCCGTGCTTTGCTCCGCCCCTCTGGAAACCCCCTTCTGAAAATCCTGCGTTTGCCACTGCACACACACATATACTGTACCTACACCAACACACACACACACACACATATATACTGTACATACACTAACACAGACACACACACAAAAACTACAGTATATATATATCTATCTATATATATATATATATATATATATATATATATATATATATACAAACAATTGGGTATAACTCCCCAGTATTGTCTCATATTTTGTACTTTACTGTAGCATTCCTATCAGTGTGACACTGATGTGATTGCAGGAACAAAACAGCAAAGTTTTCCTGAAATAAAATCATCCCTTTGTGAATCCGATTACGGGAAGTCCAGATGTCTTCCCTGCAATCCGTGGACCTTTCTATAGCATCTTGTAACATTGTTAATTTTATATAAACCAAAACGACTTTTCTTCATCAGACATAAACTAATATAGAGCGGCTGCCGGACATGTGACAGGTTCTAAGTAATTATAAGCATATGGACACAGAATGAGACAGTCACCAATGTATGTAAACAGTAGTAATCGAATACTGGGGGACAGGCAGATGGATCATTTAAAATACAGGAAAGCCTGCATAAAAAAAACAGTCCCAACAGCTCTGTATATGAGTGAGTATACATCAACCAATCAATATACTATAAAACAATCAGGATGGAACAGAACAATGGCCCTTATTCAGATCTGTTCTCAAAATTGCCAAAACAATGCTGTGCTGCAGGTGGGGCAGATGTAACATCAGAGGCGGATTAAGCAGGGGCGGTCGGCCTGGGGCCCTCACACAAAGGGGGTTCCCACACCGGCACTGCTGCACCACTCCTGCCGCCCCATGCTCGGGCAGCGTGGTCGGGTGGCGCAGCGCAGGCGGGTGGGCGGGCAGTGTGTCCCTGCAGCGGGCTGGGCAGTCAGCGCCGGGGTCCCTGCCGCGGATGGGAAGTCAGCGGCGGGGTCCCTGCGGCGTATGGGAACTAGTAGCCAATACCACTGCTGGTACCCATCTGCTGCTCACTTCTCATACACTGCAGGGAACCCGGCGCTGACCACCGAGACCACTGCAGGGACTTCGGCGCTGCCCAGGAAGCAGCCTCCCCAGGGAGGGGGGGGGGGGCAGTGGCTGTCTGGGGGGGGGTGTCTGTGGGGGCTCCCACAAGTTTGTTGTCCAGGGCCCCCACAGACCTTAATCCAGGGCCCCCACAGATCCGCCCCCGTGTAACATGTATAGAGAGAGCTAGATTTGTGTGACTTATTTTGTTTCTGTGCAGGGAAAATACTTTTAATTATAAAAAGTATCAATCATTTTGAGAACAAATTTGTACTGCGATCAGATTTGAAGCTGGGTATAATGAACAATCAGGGATTTAAATGGGCCCTAAACCAATCAGAGTCTGTCTAACATCTATTTTAAAAAATATATAAATGGCCCAATTGTAATAATGTTGCGAGTATTGCAGTTGCTACATTATTTATGTGTTACCAGTTATTTATATAGTGCACACATATTCCGCAGCACTGTACAGAGTATAGTTGAACACTCACATCAGTCCCTGCCCCAGTGGAGCTTACAATCTATATTCCCTACCACATGTACACGCACACACAGATATTCTAGGGTTAATTTTGTTTGGAGCCAATTATCCTAGTTTTGGAATGTGGGAGGAAACCGGAGTACCCGGAGGAAACCCACGCCAATGCATACTATTATATTCTTCCGGCCGCATTGTCCCGTCGCGCATTGCAGTAGCACTGGAGCACTCAGACTCTACTGCGGCCATTGTTACGCCGTTTCCAGCAGTGCTGCCTTCATGGTGGGCCTCCGTACAGGTAAGTATTAACAATGGGTGCAGTGTGTGCGGTGTGGACCCCCTTGTGTGCACCGCAGATTATATATACACCACTGATTATATTATAACACTACATAACAAATGCATGTACTGTATTTCTGATGGTCATATTTGCATATCGGCTTGGAATGTCTGTTTCAGGCAAAGCCAGTCGATGTTCTAGGCACAATGGTACGATTTGCACACATTTTTTATGTTTGCACATATTTGCCTAATGGCCCTTGAGCAAAAAAGCACACAACTGTGCAAAACCATGCTGCGCTGCAGGTGGGGCTAATGTAACAGGTGCAGAGAGATTTAGATTTGGGTAAGTTATATTTTTCTGTGCAGGGTAAATACTGGTTGCTTTATTTTTGCATGCAATTAAGATTTCAGTTTGGACACTCTCTCTGTGCGTGTTACATCCGCCCCACCTGCAGTGCAGCATGGGTTGCTTGATGAGTCAGGCCCAATGGCTGCTGATCAGGATTTATTATTCATGAAGGACAAAGGTGACGTTGATGACGATGGTATGTATCTTCTGCTTGTAGGGGCAGATATGAAGGGCCTGTGTTTTCGATCTCCCTCTCGGAGGCTTAAAGGGCAGTACAGCGTCATTGGCCGCTGGCGGTATTGCGGTACTTCCAGCAACAGCGTCTCAACCAGTGCACGGTGTATCCGCCAATGCTGATGTCCCACTGTGTGCTATAAAACCTTTTTGACAACTAGGACCTGGTGCGTCTTTGATGCCCTTTACAGTGATCACATGACATAAATGATATAGTCTTAGGAGCTCTGGAATCACTGTTTTGGGATTAGAAATGAGTTTTATCAATAATTCCATAAGGGTATATTTGAACGATAACTGTGAAAGTTATTAATAAGAATCCTCATTGACGTGACCTGAGGTTCCCATGTTACATAGCACCAACAGGGCCATTGCAAGGTTTATTGGCCCCCTAGGCAAAACTTCAGCTTACTGTTCTCACTACCCCCCCCCCCCTACACACACACACACCCCAAGGGGGGTATTCCGGTTGATTTGCTCAGATGTGAACTCGCATCCTTGTGAGTCAACCTAACCCCTCCTTGCAAATGGTGGTACGCCGGCCACCATACGCAAGGCGCGTTCCTTCGCACTGGCTACGAATGGATGTTTTACATAAACCTCCATTCGCAGCCTGCAGGGGAACACCCACATCGTTGGATGGTCGGCGACCATTGAATGACGTGGAACGTGCCCGCATATGTAAGGTTGCTCTGAGGCACCCGCACATATGCGGGCACATTCAGAAGGAAGTGGGTGGGCAGCTGATATCCGGTGATTACCATGAGAACACCCAGCGTTCTTATGGGCACATTCACATATGCTAATGGGGCCGCCGGCCGCTCCACACACTGTCCTGGGTGCGTGCAGGACCGCCGACAGGGGGGTGCCGTGGGTACAAGTGTCCCGGGCCCCGGCCTCTGGAGGGGCCCAGGCAGCTGCCCATAGTGGCACGGCACCACCCCCCTGCACCCGAACAATGCATCTCGTGGCCCCCGGCCAGGCACTCACAATACACAGTGCAGCCTGCAGAGCGCCGAGCCGAGGATACAGACTGTTGGAGGATGGCGAAGATGCTGCGACGCCGCTGCTGGAGGGAGATGTTGGTAAGTAATACTAATTGGGGGGCGTAGGGGGAGGTGGGGTGCTGGCGCGTGGGGGTGTCCCGGGCCCCAACATTACTAGTGGCGGCCCTGGGTGCGTGCACTCAGCGATCCGACTATTTGCAGTGGGTGCACATTAGGGCGGAGTGAAAAAACTGAAATTGAGAAATTCAAAATCGGCTAGTGTGGAAAAGTTGTGACTTGACCTGAATAAGAAACGTGCAAAAGCATTTTGATCTGAGTCAACATCTTCTGTTCTGGCAAGAGGCCTGAAGTTTCACTTTTTTGGTGAAAATGACGAAAACTATGAAGATGCTCCGATCTAGTTAAAATTATGTCCGGATGTCTTAGAGTGGTTCATTAATATACTTTAGCATAGTAAAAGAGAGTATGAGATTGTCCTAGTGCAAAGTGAATGACTTTGGTGGGTGAAAAAATCCCTAATAATTGACCCATTTTCATGGTCACAATTGTGAATATTGTGTGTTTTCTCCTGAACGTGTTTATAATAGAAGAAGCACAAATACTCTAAATGGAATTTCGGTGACACTGTGTAAAATATAACACTGCATAATAGCCCTTAATCAGACCTGATCGCAGTACAAATTTGTTCTCAAAATGGGCAAAACAAATGCTGCATTGCAGGTGGGGCAGATGTAACGTGCTGAGAGAGTTAAATTTGGGTGGGGTGTGTTGAAACTGAAATCTAAATTACAGTGTAAAAATAATGCAGCAGGTATTTACCTTGCACAGAAACAAAATAACTCACACAAATCTAAAGGTGGCCATACATCTACAGATCGATTGTCAGATTGGGCCGGTTGGAACAAACAGGTGGTAATATCTGAATGACAGTTGTTTCAGCATTTCAAAGCAAATGGTCAACTGTCATTTGCTCTCATCTTTTACCAGGATTTTGTTCCAACCAGACAGATCGGACAATAAATCTGTAGATGTATGGCCACCTTAAATCTCTCTGCACATGTTACATCTGCCCCACCTGCAGTCCAGCATTTTTTTGCCCATTTTGAGAACAAATTTGTACGGCGATCAGGTCTGATTAAGGGCCACTATGCAGTGTTATATTTTACAGTGTCACTGAAATACATGAAATTGGATTTATGCTGCACTCTTTACAGTGCATATACAAAGATAGACAATCCTGTGTATATAAATAAGAAATAACTGTTGCAGTCTGTTATTGAAAAACAGTAACTGTTACAATAAGTATTACAAGTAACAGTGTGAACTGTCTAATGTATCATTTTACATATCACTTCTGTTTATTGACAGAAAAACAGTGTTGCATCCCCTATACTGGGAACATGATTGGGCTGCATTACAGCATATAATTATGCCAAAGATAAGCCAATATATTAACTGTTAAATACGTTGAAGTGTATTATGATGTAATAAATTGTAAGCTTGCAGCAGGGCCCTCTAACCCCCAAGTCTGTCTGTCATTACCCAGTTTGTTTTATCACTGTCTACTATTGTAAAGCGCAACAGAATCTGCTGAGCTATATAAGAAACTGTAAATAAATAAATAAACAAATACATCTAATGTTTAGGGGAAAAAAAACAAGAACATTGATTCAAAAAATAACAGGTTAATCATTCTATGAGTGGTGTCCAGCAGTACATATATGCCAATCACTGTGTTCATTTCTAGTCAGCAGGGCCGTCTTAACAGCAGTGTGGGCACCTGGGCAAAGCAATGCACTGGGGCCCTAACCCATTCTCCCCTCCTAGGGGTGGGGGGTGGTATCAGCAGCAGCTTTGATGTCCCACGGCTGGCAGGGGTGCTCTATCTTCCATTCAACATGTAGGACCTGGAGCAGTAACTTCTGCTAATTACTCCTTTACTGCACAGGTGGTGGGAGGGTGAACGCTAACGTGTGGAAGGGGGCACTGAGCTGTATGAAGGGTCCCTTGTAAATGTTTCCAGGGAGGTAGGGGGTGTTTTATACACAGGGGACGGTTGGATAATGGAGTGGGCTTAATATTCGTCATTTTCCGGTGGAAGGGCAGCTTGTTTGACTGCAGATATCGCCATTATCTGGAAATAGATTTCTTAGCCTAGTATAAAAACCTAGAGTCCCAACTTTCAGGAGGTGCTGGGAACTTGGGTATCAGAGATCAGGAGCCAGAGCAATCCATTGACAAAAATATAAAACTACACCAGACGTTTGGAGCTGGAGCAGGGACCGGCTGCTTGAAGGCTGATATCTCTGGTTCTGGGCATGATAGAGACAAGCCGCTAGTGTCAGAGAGAACCTGAGAAATATGACTGGAAATTGTAATTAACAGGTCGGATGTGGACTGCTGTTTTGAAGTTGGATATCTGCAGTTCCCTAGGGCCGATTTTCAAAATTCTGGTATCCCTGGAAAAAGGGGATCCTCAGCTATTAACATAGAGCCCTTATACGCCTGGGGCCCCTGGGCAAGTGCCCATTAAGCCCATACAGAAAGACGGCCCTGCTAGGCAGGATTGATCAGCAATACTTATTACAGCATAATGCACTTTAATGTATTTAACTGTTAATATATTGGCTTATCTTTGGCATAATTATATGCTGTAATGCAGCTGCAGGTGGGGCAGATGTAACATGTGCAGAGGGAGTTAATGTGGCCATACATCTACAGATTTATTGTCCGATCTGTCTGTTTGGAACAAAATACTGGTAATGGATGAGAGCACTTTGCTTTGAAATGCTGGAAAACTGCCAAAAACTGTCATTCAGATATTACCAGGTATTTGTTCCAACCAGCCAGATCTGACAATCGATCTGTAGATGTATGGCCACCTTTAGATTTGTGTTGAGTTATTTTGTTTCTGTGCAGGGTAAATACCTGCTGCATTATTTTTACACTGCAATTTAGATTTCAGTTTCAACACACCCCACCCAAATTTAACGTTACATCTGCCCCACCTGCAATGCAGCATTTGTTTTGCCCATTTTGAGAACAAATTTGTACTGTGATCAGGTCTGATTAAGGGCTATTATGCAGTGTTATATTTCACACAGTGTCAATGAAATTCCATTTAGAGTATTTGTGCTTCTTCTATTATAAACACGTTCAGGAGAAAACACACAATATTCACAATTGTGACCATGAAAGTGGGTCAATTATTAGGGATTTTTTCTCCCGCCAGTCAGTCACTTTGCACTAGGACAAGCTCATACTGTTTTTTACTATGCTAAAGTATATTAATGAACCACTCTAAGACATCCTGACATAATTATAACTAGATCGGAGCATCTTCATAGGTTTCATTATTTTCACCAAAAAAGTGAAACTTTAGGCCTCTTGCCAGAACAGAAGATGTTGACTCAGATCAAAATGCTTTTGCACGTTTCTTATTCAGGTCAAGTCACAACTTTTCCACACTAGCCGATTTTGAATTTCTCAATTTCAGTTTTTTCACTCCGCCCTAGTGCACATGCGCAGTAACAAAACATCGGTCCCCATGCGAACAGCCGTTGCGAACGGACCCGAATAAGATCCCAATACCGACTTCCCAGAACCTCAGGGGAATCTTAGAAGTTTAAAAGTCAACGTTTGCATTAACCCTTTGTGCGCCAACATCTCTGTGAGAGAGGCGCAAAATATCCGCTAAAAATTTCCAGCGTCGCTCACATTTGTTCTATAAATTCAAATAAAACAAGATGATATTTCCTGTATAGGTGACGTTACCGGTCATTATGATGAATACAAATGTTTGCTCAGCAATTTACACACCTATTTTGATAGATTCACTTGGCGCTCAAAGGGTTAAGTTCAACAAGGATGCGCCTCTCAGGGTCATCCCTAATGTATTAATGATGGACTGAGGCGCCCCCTGTACAGCCCTTATGCAGCTGCCTAGAACGGTTCCTGAGCATTATGAACCGCAGCGGTCGCAGGCATCAAGAAAGAGAAGAAGGGAACATCCAGCTGTATCTAAAATACTTTTTTTTAATCTTGCTGAAATACACAATTGATACAATGTTTAAGTTTTCATATATATATATATTTTTGAACATACTGTACAATCATGTCAGTCCAATGTTACATCAAGGCACGGCCCAACCATACTTCAACTCATCTGTGGCAGAGAGCCATCGAAATTTGTGTAATCCCCGAGTGTCGCAGAATCGCCATTATAAGCAGCAGGAGTCCCATTGCGTATGTATGCCGGAATATAAAGAACCAAAGGGTGCCATCACATTTTATTTTTGAAATATAATATATAGATATATATATATATAAAAAAGAATATAATTTTATTGTAATAAATACCTCTTTCTTTTTTACAATAAATAACAGAAAAGCGCTAGCGATGTCTTAAAAAAATAAAATAAAGGGAAAACAAAATAAAATAAAAAAACATGGATTTGTCTAGTACGATGCAAAATATTTTCATTTGGCCTTCTTGATGTTTTTTGGAAGAAAGTTGATGTCTCATTTTTCATGGCAATCTGAAATTCAGAGAATGAATCGTTAGACAACAGAAAACAATGTTGGCGAAAGATTTTATGTAGAAGTGGGTAAAAAGATGGTGATTGGTTGATCACAGAAAGTTGTACGCCTTAAGGGTGCCAAATGGGAATACAAATGTCCTGCACTTTTCTGTGATACATAACCACACCCCTCAGGAGTCGCAGTACCAACATAACCACACCCCTGAGGAGTCGCAGTGTCAGCATAACCACACCCCTGAGGAGTCGCAGTGTCAGCATAACCACACCCCTGAGGAGTCGCAGTGTCAGCAGAGGGCCCAGGTATTCTCAATAGAGTGTGGCCAAGCCAACACACGCTTTCCCACACCCCCGAATACCATCCCTTGACAGACCTGGTAACATTCACTGGAAATTATGGGGGTCATTTCGGTTCACTCGTATTATAGCGAGT